>NC_026004.2:9117810-9417810 GCF_000442705.2 Elaeis guineensis | reverse complement strand
GATGGTAAATATTCATAGCTTAAAAATAGAGCTCTTGGGAGTTGTTCTTGAAGTTGGCTCATTGACCAGGCATCACTTCTGAGAATCTTATTCCATTCCATGGTGCTTCTCTCCTTCGACCTTAAAACCCCTCCAATGGTTTTGATTGCAAGAGGAAGACCGCCGCATTTTTTAACAATTTTAACCCCAATTTCTTGTAAGCTAGAGATCTCCTCCTCATCATCATCATTATCTCCAAAGACTATCTTGCAGAGCAATTTCCAACCACTGCGGTGATCCATTTTATCAACATGATGGATCTCTGCTCTCTCTGCTACAATACTTCCAGCCACGTTCCTATCTCGAGTGGTAATTACAATCTTGCCGGTAGATGTTGCATTTTCAACGGCATATCTAAGCAAATCCTCCCATACATCTTTTTCCCATACATCATCTAATACAATAAAGAATCTTTTTGAAAGAACAAAAGAAAGACAGGTTACAAGCTCTGCCTTAGTTTCAGCCTTCCCATAATTTCCACCCCCACCCCTAATTATCTCTTTTAGCAATTTTGTTTCTGAAAAATCTTGAGAAATACACACCCATACTCGTATAGGAAAGTTCTCTTTTATTATTTTGTTATTGTATATGTTAGAAGCAAGAGTGGTCTTGCCGATTCCACCCATTCCAACGATCCCCAAAACTCGGTATTTTTTATTATCGTCCTTAATTAATAACTCCACGAGACATTGGGTAGCCTCTTCAATTTTTGGCCCGACAATATCAGACTTAATCACACTGGGAAAAGTTTGACGGGTATTTACTCTACCCTCTTGAGCACTTTGCCTGGTGTATTTTAGTGCAGGCAATTTTGATCTATCGTTGTTAATCTCTTTTAGCCTATCATTAAGTTCTTTAATTTTTTTACCAATTTCATGCTTGAACTTGAGGAAACCAGGGGAATAAAATGAAGATGAGGTGTCGCGTACCGCTAATGTAGAGGGATGATTTTCCAACAATATTCTGCCCTCGATCATACAACGCTCGATGATATCCTCCGCATCATACATGACATCTTTCAACTCCACCACCCAGTTATTGATAGTCCGGTCTTCATGCCTCTTCTGCTCTGCTGATTCAAGATATCCGCTTAGCCTCTCTATTCTTCTTTGAAACTGCTTGAGCTCGTCCTGCACATCTCGCATAATGGAAATCTCTCCCCAGATAAATTCTGAAAGCTTGTCAAGCAATTTTCCCACAAAGGCTTTTGAGATCATGGCCATTTTTTGAGACTGGCAGAGGAGGATGGATCTCTCAACACTCAAAGAGAGGAGCAGGTTGTGAGGCACTATAGATCCTTTTGAGTCTATATGTAAAGATCCCAAATACCTTGACCTCGATGATTGACCGTATTTTAAGGTGCTTTGATAGCTGTGCCGTGGACGATCCAGCGATCGCCAGGCAAGGAAGGAAGGTGCGTCTTTCTTTCGTGCGAGGGACATCAGTGTTTAATGATATCAGTTTCTCACCATCCCCCTTCTTGCAACTTCCGTGCACCTGCTTATCCTCTTTATGCAACTCCTCTCCTCTCCGACCTCTGGCGTAACAATACTCTCTCGGCGATGAAAACTTCGTGGCTGCTTTCTCTTTTTTTTTTTATTATTATTATTATTTTAATTTTTTTATTTTAAAGAAAGACCAGGGTGCTTCTCTAGTCAGAAAAAAAAAAAAAAAAAAGAGCAAAAGGAAGCCAGGTTCTCCTCCGGCAACCATCAGCTGGTAGGTGGACGATTATTGTGACACCCAGCCCATTTGGGCTTTGGACCAAGCCCATATAAAAGATCAAAGCTCATACAAAAAACAACAAAAAATAAAAGAAATGGGAAGAAGACTCCTTAAAGAAAATGGGAAGAAGACTCCCATAAGGAGTCTTCTTCTCCGATGAATCCCAGACGGAAAAGAGTCCTATAAACAAGCCTCCCCCTCCCTCAAGAGCCTCCACGATGATCGTTGAGCTCGATTCCTCCTCTTTTCTTCGTGGAAGCCGCGGCATCCTCTTCTCGTGTTCGTCGGAAATCAGAGGTCGGAGAGACCACCGGAGCTTAGGTAAGGCTCCGACCTTTTTTCTCTCCCTCTTTTATTTCTCCCCATGGCTTTAGACCCTCAATAGTCATCGGACTCATTGGAAAATCCATGAAAAGCTGAACCTCTGTTTTGCTCTGTTCGGTCGGGTCCTTTCCTCCATTTTTCAGCCACCAGCGCCGCCTTTTGCGGTGTCTCACTCCTGGGATAGGATCTTCATCTCTCTATCCCTCTTCCTCGAGAGATTTTGGCCGCAGGCGATTGGCCAATGATCGAAAAATTAGAGAAAAAGGAGTGGTACCCTATTTTTCTGATTGTTTCTTAATTTTTCATCGGTCGAACCTCACCATCGGACTTCCTTGCTCTGTCACCATCGACCAGACGCCGCCGCCCCTCGTAGGAGCTGAGCCAACAAGCTCCCCTCGATCCATCCTCTGTTCGATCGGGAAGAGAAAGAAGAAAAGAAAAAGAAAGAAAGAAAAAAAGAAAAAGAAAAAGAGAAAAAGAAAAAGAAAAAGAGAAAAATAGAAAAAAAAAAGAATGAGAGAATTTTCTCTCTCTCCTCTCCCTCCTTTCTCTCTCTTTCCTCTCTCCTCTCTCTACCTTCTCTCTCCATCTTCTCCCTAGATTCTCTCTTTATTTTTCTCTCTCTAGATCTTTCTCTCTCTTTATGGATTTTATCTCTCTAGGATCTTTCTCTCTCTCTGATTGCATCATGGATACTAGGATAAACTTGAGATGAAGATTGCTATAAAATTCGTGCAGTAGATTGGATCCCAGTCCGATCTTTATTCAAAATTCATAGCATCTGATTATAGTTAATTTATATTGAGTCACCCTGAAATGATCTCTAATGATCTCGATCATGATTGTCTTATTTGAAAGATACGAAGATTCTCTCTCCATTTTCTCTCTCTACTTTTTTTCTCTAAATTTTTTTCTCTCTTCATGACTTTTCTCTCTCTAAAAGTCTTGTGGACTAATGAAGGGTTCAGATACTTAGAGGAATCCTAATTTTGATTAATCCTAGGAGAGGTCCTGAATTTATGTTATTAGGATCGTTTATCCATAATTTTTCTATATATGATTTTTATATTTAATCCTGATCATGTAGAGATATAATTGTTGTACAAGAAGATATGGAGCAAAATATCTTAATTTCGGATTCGTAGATTAAGGAGCTCATCGAATTTTACTTTTAGATCGATCATCGATAGAGGTAAGAATCTCTGTACATGATCACCATTATATATGTTATTTTACTGTTAGTCTTGCATCATTGATTTTGCATCGTTGGATTTGAGATCGATAAATTACTATGCTTGAGATATCGTTATATTGCTTATATGATTTTTGAGCATGAGTGTATTATGTCAATACATATGTATCAATGATTGATGACATGATTGTATGGATATGACATATCTAATTTGATCACAGTGTAAATCAAAATTGATTTGGTGAAATTAATATATAATGATTAAATGAAAAAGAGATATGGTTTGGACTAGTCTTGTCTTGTAGAACAACTTGCCAGGAGCTTATGCCTGGGACAGCCGGTCAGGAGCTTATGCCTGGGATAGCCCCATCGGCTTATATGTGGATCAACCGGTCAGGAGCTTATGCCTGGGACAATCGGCCAGGAGCTTATACGTAGGACAGCCTTGAGAGGCTTATGCGTAGAAATTTGATCGAATAAAAATTGAGACATAGTGTTGGTTAGTCCAAAGCTAGAAAGAAAAAGATCAAAAATTATGTAATAATGAAAAGAGAAAGGAAAGACAAGATATGAAATAATTATTGAACAAAAGTATTTCACCCATTAACATATGATGATGTATCTCTTTTGACAAGATAGATAAATTATAGATGTTTGCATTATTTCAGATATTGAATATGAAATTTTATGTTTTATTGTTTATCCTTATTTTTAGATTATATTATTATATTGGTGTGATATAAAAATTCTTACTGGACTGTAAAGCTCACACCTCTTCATCTTTCTTTTTCTTCTCAGAGTTACAGGATGCTCATGATTGGCTGTGGTATGGATTTGCGGGTGAGCAAATGCATAGATAGAGTGTCATGATATTCAATCAGAGGATAAAAAGAATTTTAATTATAATTATACAAGTTTTACTAATTATTATTAGAATTAGATATCATGGATGTTGAGGTTGTAATAAATTACTTTTGGTCTTGTATATTCATTAGGGCTTGCTTTAAGGAGTGTGCAGCTATCACGTATCTGATCCGGGTGTTAGGTTCGGGGTGTGACAGAGTGGTATCAGAGCTCAGATTATGATCATTTAGGGATTATGATATAAGTGATTAGGATATGACAAAATGATATTAGAGCTTAAGTTTAAGATCACTAGGGATTATGAAGTGATATCAAAACTTTATGTATGATCAATAGGATGTGACAGAATGATATCAGAGCTTGGTTATGATCATTTGGAGACTATAATACAAGTGATTAGGATATGACAAAATGGTACCAGAGCTCAAATTTAAGATCACTAGAGACCGTGACATAAGCGATATCAAACTTTGGGATCATGATCAATAGTGTGATAGATAACATCAGAGTTTAAGATTATGATCATTAAGGATGTGATAGAATGATATTAGAGTTTAGGTTATGATCACTAGAGAACAAGACTTAAGTGGTATTAAGGTTATAATTATTCAGAATTATGATTTTAGTGCTATTTGAACTTAGGTTATAATCATGAGGAATATGATAGACATAAAAGAAATAAATCGATATTTGAATTTTGAATCAATAGATACTATGATAAAAATTATGCATAAGTGATATATGATGTCTATAATAGAATTGATGAGTTATATTTTGGATTTCAATTAGTAAGATTGACCTAAATATAAGAAGTGTTGACCCTGAAATGAAGAAGAAGATATTGATATGTTGTATTGAGTATGCTCGATGATTTTTTAATGCTAAATTTATATGGTTGAAGATCATGATAACTTTCTTGATTTTGATGTTAATTATCTGAGCATTATAAATTTTAGACTTATCAAAAGAAAGTTAATTAGGATGTGGTCTAAGAAGAAATTTCATCGTACGAGAGAAAAATATTTTTGAGCGTTAAACCTATAAGAGGTCATATATGAGACTCTATTTTAGATGAAAAATATATTTAAATTTTATTATGAGAATATGGAATACACATCTTAGTGAAATCTTTGGTTACTCAAAGTATCATATTTAGACCTGATTTCTTGATCTTTCAAGTTGCATTGAATTTCAAGTCAAAAGTTTGCTTTTCTAAGTGGATCTAGGATATTTTGATATTATTATTAAATTAAATATGAAGAATTAATTTTGTTAGAATATGATATATACGTTATGATGAAATCTTTAATAATTTGTATTACCATCTTTGGATTAGATTCTTTAATTTTTTTCTTTTGATTGTTGAAGATAGTGAAGTGTATTAATTATTCAAGTCAAAGTTTGAATTTCTGAATTGAACTAAGATATCTTGCTAGTGTTAAATTTTGAATGACTTATACAAGGGATAAGATTTTGTATGGATTTATCGATTAATATTAAGGGTTGTGATGAAGAGAGCTCTACAAAAAATAATCAAGTTGATTCTGGTTACAAAGATGTTGGCTTGAGTTCTTCTAGTTTATTCGAATTGGAGTTAATTCTTTTTAAAAAAAAGATTGATTTGAGAATTATCTAAATGATTGTAAGGTAAATCTAAGGTTAACCCTAATTGATTCTAGATATTTTAGATTCTTGAAGAGTGATGAAACTTATGCAATGATTTCAAACATAGAAAGTGGATAAAGATTTAATTTTGATATGCTATACCCAAGGGATAGTAAAGATAAAGAAACTTAAAGTTTTGCTCTAAAATCTATATAAAAATTTAAAGATTGGATCTATCTTTGATTGATCTAACATACAAGGATATCTTTCGATAAATCTATATAATTTGGTAAATTAAGATCAGAGTGCGTAGCAAAAGCATGGTGGATTAAATTGATTGAAAATATTAATTTCTTGATTCAAAAGATATTATGATGGAATACATTAGTTGCAAATCAGGAAGAATTTTTATTGATAATGAAAAGATGTTATAAATTTTAACCTAATCTGATCATAGCCAGATAATTTATGTTAGTAGGTTACTTCATTGTAGATAATGCCAAGAAATCTTAGATATCTTAAGTTTATTATTAATAGCTTGATAGTTCTGTTATTAGTTCAAACTTAGAATATCTTGACACAGATCTCATATTTTTTCAAATTTAATATTGTTACTCGAACTGATACAAAAGATTGAGATTTTCTTAAGATGAAAGTCTACATATAAAATTTGTTAGAAGGTCAAGAGAAGAAAGAAATCGATGATTGTGAAGAGTGTCCAATGTTCGACCTTTCTTTATTTTTACATCATAGGTAGTTTGAGACAATTATGAACTTTGAGTGAAATATATTAGATAAATAACTAGGATATTTTAATACAAGATCAAAATGTTACTGTTTTTCAAAAAAAAAATCAGTATGAAGAGAATGAGTTTGAGACCTCACATAATTTTATTAAATCAAAATCTTGAGAAACAAGTATTATGTAAGGCAGACTATTAAAAGCTTGAGAATGACATGAAGAATGTATACTTTAAAATATGTATCTCAAACGACATAACTTAATTTCGAGGATGAAATTATTTGAAGGGAGGGAGAATGTGACACCCGATCCATTTGGGCCTTGGACCAAGCCCATATAAAAGACCAAAGCCTATACAAAAAAAAAAGATCGGGAGTCTTCTTCCTCGATGAATCCCGGACAGAAAAGAGTCCTGGGACCACTGGAGCTCTAAGACCCCCTATAAACAAGCCTCCCCCCTCCCTCAAGAGCCTCTACGGCGATCGTTGAGCTCGATTCTTTCTCTTTTCTCCATGAAAGCCGCAGCATCCTCTTCTTGTGTTCGTTAGAAATCGAAGGTCGGAGAGGCCACCGGAGCTCAGGTAAAGCTCCGACCTTTCTTTCTCTCCCTCTTTTATTTCTCCCCATAGCTTTAGACCCTCAACAGCCATCGGGCTCGTCGAAAAATCCATGAAGAGCTGAACCTCTATTTTGCTTTGTTCAGTCGGGCCCTTTCCTCCTCTTTTCCGACCATCAGTGCCACCATTTGCAGTGTCTCACCCCTAGGATAGGGTCCTCATCTCTCTATCCCTCTTCCCCAAGAGGTTTTGGCTGCAAGTAACCGGCCAATGATCAGAAAACTAGAGAAAAAGGGGTGGTACCCTATTTTTTCGATTGTTTCTTGATTTCTTGCCGATCGAACTTCACCACCGGACTTCCTTGCTCTGTTGCCATCGACCAGACGCCGCCGCCCCTCGTAGGAGCTGAGCCACCAAGCTCCCCTCGGTCCATCCTCTATTCGGTCGGGAAGAGAAAGAAGAAAAGAAAAAGAAAGAAAGAAGAAGAAGAAAAGAAAAAAAAAAGAAAAAAAAGAGAAAAATAGAAAAAAAAAAAAAAAGAATGAGAGAATTTTCTCTCTCTCCTCTCCCTCCTTTCTCTCTCTACCTTCTCTCTCCATCTTCTCTCTCTAGATTCTCTCTTTATTTTCTCTCTCTAGACCTTTCTCTCTCTTTATGAATTTTATCTCTCTAGGATCTTTCTCTCTCTCTGATTGCATCATGGATCCAAGGATAAACTTGAGATAAAAATTATATGACCTGAGATTACTTCGAAATTTGTACAGTAGATTGGATCCCGGTCCAATTCTTATTCGAAATTCATAGCATCTGATTATAGTTAATTCATATTGAGTCACCCTAATATGACCTCTAATGATCTCGATTATGATTGTCTTATTTGAAAGATACGAAGATTCTCTCTCTACTTTCTCTCTCTACTTTTTCTCTCTAAAATTTTCTCTCTCTTTATGGAATTTTTCTCTCTAAAAGTCTTGTGAACTAATGAAGGGTCCAGATACTTAAACGAATCCTAATTTTGGTTAATCCTGTGAGAGGTCCTGGATTTGTGTTATTATGATCGTTTATCCATAATTTCTCTATATATGATTTTTATATTTAATCCTGATTATGTAGAGATGTAATTGTTGTACAAGAAGATATGGAGCAAAATATCTTAATTCAGATTTGTAGATTGAGGAGTTTATCGAATTCTACTTTTAGATCGATTATCGATAGAGGTAAAAATTTTTATACATGATCACCATTATATATGCTATTTTACCGTTGGTCTTGCATCATTGATCTTGCATCATTGGATTTGGGATCGATGAATTGCTATACTTGAAACACCGTTATATTGCTTATATGATTTTTGAGCATGAGTATATTATGTCAATACATATGTATCAATGATTGATAGCATGATTGTATGGATAAAACATATCTAATTTGATCACAGTGTAAATCGAAATTAATTTGATGAAATCAATATATAATGATTAAATGAAAAAGAAATATAGTTTGGACTAGTCTTGTCATGTGGAACAGCTTACCAGGAGCTTATACCTAGGACAGTCAGTTAGGAACTTATGCCTGGGACAGTCCGTCAGGAGCTTATGTCTGGGACAGTCCCATCGGCTTATATGTGGATCAGCCAGCCAGTAGCTTATGCCTGGACAGCCGGTCGGGAGCTTATGCCTGGGACAGCCTTGAGAGGTTATGAGTGAAAATTTGATCGAATGAAAATTGAGACATAATGTTGGTTAGTCCAAAGCCAGAAAGAAAAAGATTAAAGATTATGTGATAATGAAAAGAGAAAGGAAAGACAAAATATGAAACAATTTGTTGGGTACAAAATACCCACAGCCGAAGTTCTCAACAGAATCAGCTCCGACCGGACTCCTATGGGAACCGGGCTCCGATCGCAACATCAACTCCAGGAGGGCTACGCCCGGACTCCTACGAGAGCCGGGCTCCGCCCACGGCTCCAACCTCAAGGGGGACTCCGTCCGGACTCCTACGAGAGCCGGGCTTCGTCGCCAACGTCAACCGCCGGCAAGATCCGTCCGGGCTCCTACGGGAGCCGGACTCCGCACCTGACTTTAATTGCAGGAGGACTCCGCCCGGACTCCTACGGGAACCGGGCTTCGATCGCAACATCAACCCCAGGAGGGCTCCGCCCGGACTCCTACGGGAGCCGGGCTCCGCCCACGGCTCCAACCTCAAGGGGGACTCCGCCCGGACTCCTACGGGAGCCGGGCTTCATCGTCAACGTCAACCGCCGGTAAGATCCGTCCGGGCTCCTACGAGAGCCGGACTCCGCACCTGACTTTAATTGCAGGAGGACTCCGCCCGGACTCCTACGGGAATCGGGCTCCGATCGCAACATCAACTCCAGGAGGGCTCCGCCCGGACTCCTACGGGAGCCGGGCTCCGCCCACGGCTCCAACCTCAAGGGGGACTCCGTCCGGACTCCTACGGGAACCGGGCTTCGATCGCAACATCAATCCCAAGAGGGCTCCGCCCGGACTCCTACGGGAGCCGGGCTCTGCCCACGGCTCCAACCTCAAGAGGGACTCCGCCCGGACTCCTACGGGAGCCGGGCTTCGTCGCCAACGTCAACCGCCGGTAAGATCCGTCCGGGCTCCTACGGGAGCCGGACTCCGCACTTGACTTTAATTGCAGGAGGACTCCGCCCGGACTCCTACGGGAACCGGGCTCCGATCGCAACATCAACCCCAGGAGGGCTCCGCCCGGACTCCTACGGGAGCCGGGCTCCGCCCACGGCTCCAACCTCAAGGGGGACTCCGCCCGGACTCCTACGGGAGCCGGGCTTCGTCCTCAACATCAACTGCCGGTAAGCCTTGTCTGGACTCCTATGGGAGTCAGACTTCGCCTTTGACTTTAATTGCAGGAAGACTCTGCCCGAACTCCTACGGGAGCCGGGCTTCGTCCTTGACTCCAACGGCTGCAGACAGATTCCGCCCGGACTCCTACGGGAGTCGGATTCCGCCGACAACTCCAACCGCAAGGAGGACTCCGCTCGGACTCCTACGTGAGCCAGACTCCGTCATCAGCCCCGACCGCTGCCGAACTTCAGCCGACGGATCTGCACTCCCAGGCAGGCCACAATAACAGCCACGATCCTGCTCCACTTCCTGTGGCAGATTCCGCGCAGCTCCACTACTCCCTGGCAGGCCACAATAACGGCCACGATCCTGCTCCACTTCCTACGACGGATACCGCGCGATTCTCCCATCCGCTGGCAAGTCGCGACAACAGACGCCGCTCCACTTCCCTCGGCAGACTCCACGTGGCACACCCCGGTGATAGCCACGGGTCCACTCCACTACTCTTCGCAGCAAACTCCGTCTGACCTTGGGCAACCCACTGCCAGACGGTTACAGATGTCGCTATCAGGCTACTGCCCCCTCCGCCTATAAAAGGGGGCTCCAGATACGTTATTCGATAAGCTCTCATCTTTCATCTAAAAACTCTGCTAAATTCTCCGTTCGAGCACTCCATTCTTGTTGAGGCAGAGAACTGACTTGAGCGTCGGAGGGTCTTGCCGGAGCAACCCCACCTCCGGTTTAGACTTCTTTTGCAGATCCCGGCGGCGACCGCGACTTCCTCGACTCCAGCTTCTCCGGCGCAAGCGGATTTTTGCACCAACACAATTGTTGAACAAAAGTATTTCACCTATTAACTTAAGATGATGCATCTCTTTTGACAAGATAGATAAATTATAAATATTTGTATTATTTCGGATATTGAATATAAAATTTTATATTTTATTGCTTATTTTTATTTTTAAATTATATTATTATATTAGTGTGATATGAAAATTGTTACTGGACTGAAAAGCTCATGTCCCTTCATCTTTCTTTTTGTTCTCAGAGTTACAGGATGTTCATGATTGGTTGTAGTATGGATTTACGGGTAAGCAAATGCATAGATAGAATGTCATGATATTTGATAAGAGGATAAAAAAATTTCAATTATAATTATATAAATTTTATTAATTATTATTAAAATTAAATATTATGAATATTAAGTTTGTAATGAATTATTATTTTTGATTTTATATATTTTTTAGAGTTTATTTTAAAAAAATGTATAGTCATTGCGTATCCGATTTGAATATTGAATTCGATGTGTGATGGTAATATTCATATTTAAAAGGAAGCCTCCCTGCAAGCTGCAACGGTCTTAGTGGCCTTACCTACCTAGCACGTCCACAAAAATAATTTATATGGTTATATTCGTTTACGGTGGAATCACTTGACATTTTATATAGTTATGTGCAGCTCAGCCGATCTCCTTTCGTTTTGTTCAGCGTAATTTAACCCGTAATTCAGCTGGATGATAGATAATACACGTTACTTTTGTTAAAACAAAAAATATCATTATTTTGTAAAAATAAACAAATCCAGATTTATGACTGCTCTGGCATATTTTACGAACGTTAGCAGTTATTTCATCTTCGAACTTGACACGAAGATGGCAAGAAAATAATAAAAAACCCACTCCCTGCGCCAGTTCCCTCAATTGCCTACAGGTGCAGGAACGCAGCCTTCAGGT
This sequence comes from Elaeis guineensis, assembly GCF_000442705.2. Classification (NCBI taxonomy): domain Eukaryota; kingdom Viridiplantae; phylum Streptophyta; class Magnoliopsida; order Arecales; family Arecaceae; genus Elaeis; species Elaeis guineensis. The sequence continues at coordinate 9,406,202 of NC_026004.2, read as the reverse complement.
TCCAGAGGCAGCCGCAGACAACGTACATCCCGCGCGGTTCCCAAGCACGCAGTTATTACTTTTGTTTTATTTTAACAGCGCTCCCAGCATGTTGCTTTTGTAAAATTCTCTCGGCTTCTGCTGAGGCCCATTTGAATCGGATGAATTTGGTATGAAAAAATAATTTTTATATTATATTATTATATTTAATATAAAAAATTAAAAAATAATAAATTTTTTATTTTTTAGAAGAGAAGATAAAATATATATCATAAAAAAATTAATATTTGATATATTTTTAAATGGTGGTAATTTGTATTTGATAAAAATATCTTTTTCCATGTGACGGTGCATTTAAATAATTTTTATAAAAAAATTATAAAATAAAAGATCTCAAAATGACCTAAAAACGATCCCCGTCCAATCCAAAAAACTTTTCCTACATGCTTAGCTATATAGACTATCTAGTCTGCTATACTATTCACCTCTTGGAATATATACCTAATAACTAGTGCAGTGCATCCCTCTAGTAAAATCAAGACATCATGCAATAGAGGGTGAGTAGCTCTTCGAATGCGGCTCTGTAATCAGATCATCACCATGATGGAGTCACCCTCAATAATAAGCTGGCCCACCTCCAGGACCCGCCTGACAAACACAATCCCTGCCCAAATAACATGGGCTCAAATAAATGACTCCCCCCAGCTACCACTAGCCTGGAATTAGATGCACGGATCACAAAACTTGTCCCATTATACCTGTCTCTAACACCACCATCAAAATTGATCTTCAGGTACAATGGACGAGGAGGGCTCCTAGGTAATGAACATTCGATGAGCTGCTGCATGAGTAGAATAGGAGCTCTAGATCTCCAGAGGCTTGGACGTCACATTAGTCAACTCCATTGCCATAGTCAAGGCTCTTTCCAGAATAAATCACGCCGAACATTGTCTGGATTCAAACACTAAGCTGTTTCTAGTTAGCCAAATATAGAGGGACATATAAATCGCATAGATGCCCACCGTCCTGGGAGTGCCACCTCCAGTACTGTGCATCAAGAACTCCAGAAAAGCCTGGGTCAGGTTCTCTACCTGAACTATCTGCAGGTGCATCCCTGCCAAGGACTAAATATGTCTTACCCTTAGACATCAGAATAGAATATGCTTCAGGGTCTCCTCCTTTAAGTTGTAATAAGGACAAGCCAACTGAATATTTATATCTCGAGCTCGCAGAAGAGATTTGGTCGAGAGCCAAACCTAAGCCATCTTTCAAAGGAATAGGCTCATCATTGGGTGCACCCCGCTCCTCCAGATCCACCCAACATCTCTATGCCTAGTGGACTCCCTCCCGTAGCACTAGTAGAGATCAGTTGTCATAACTCTAAAAGTGCAAGAATGTCTCCAAACCTTGATATCTGATCTGCTGTGAATGGGAATCGCAAGTGATGATACCCACTCCTCTAGCTTCTCCCCAAATAGATGGGACACAGCTCTCCAATTCCACCCTCGCAATCCACAAGAAGAAGATCAGCAATTCTTATGGAGTTAGTCACCTCAGAACTAATGAAAGTCAACCACCAGCTCAAGGGTAGGTCTCCAAATTCATAGATCATGCAAAATGCTCATAGAGTAGCCATCCCCTACCAGCCATCTCATCTAGGGGATGACATCGAGGGTGCAGATAGGACTGATAAAATATGATCCGATCAGTCAATCCGATCCGCATTCGATCTGTCTGAAATAGGTTCAGATTTGATCTAAATAGATTTGGATCATAAATGGATTAACCTATTTAACATGTTTAATTATTTGAATTGGATTTGGATTTTTATTTTTTGACCTATTTAATCTGTTTAATCTATTTATTAAATAGGTTAGACAAAAAATTTTATTAGATATCCATTTAAAATCCATCTAAATCGGTCCCATCCGAAATGTATTTAAAATTTAAAATTATGCATGAACTAATATGCCTTTAGTTGACCACTAACATCCCACAGCCAGCACGTAGTTTTTTTTTGGATTCCATATTCTCCACTTCATCTCTCTCTTGTTCTCCACATCCCTCCACTTCTGTCTCACACACTCTCTCCCCTTCTCCTCTTTCATCTTTCAATTTGAGTCTTTCTCTTATTTTTTTCTATTTTCCATTAGGGGAGGCCGAGGACAAGAGGGTGCGAGAGGCGATGCCAAGAACAGCATGGGTAGAGAGCGGAGAGGCGGTGAGAGCGACGTCAATGTGGTAGAGAGGTCAGTAAGAAAGGTCCCTACCCTCGGCTGCCACCTTGCATCCTCGCCCTCGACCCCATGTGCCCATGGTGGTGGCTTTGGAATTTCCCTACTAATGTCCACCAAAAGCTCTAGGTCTACGCCAATCGCTGCCCTCAACCGCCTCACACTCAGTTGAGCCGCTTCTAGATCCCCATTGCTAGCTCTCTTTAACTAGTTCCCATAGATCCATCATAAAGAATGGGGGGTGGGGACCAGATGTGCTACCGTGATGCCAAACTCTTTCGCCTCTACTTTGGTCTAAAGGTCATCGGCTACTTCATGATCCTTCTTGTCGCCTTCATCATCACCGTCTCCTACTACATCGTCATCGCCATCACCTGGGGCCCATGCCTCTTCTATTGTGGCTTTATCTCCATCATGGTTGAGAGTGGAGTCATAGCCAAAGCTCAGCAAGGGTGGAGAACGGCCAAGGGTGGAGAGGTGGACAAGTCGGATTGCCTGAGAGCAAGTTTGAGAATGGAGATGCGGTCGAGCAAGGTCAAGACTGCTGAAGAGGCTTGGCAATGATGCAGGTCGCTAGAGTGGAGCAGAAGACCCCTTTTCGATCTCTTTTTTTTTTGAACTGGATGGACTCGAATAAACAGGTTAAATGGGTCAGGTTGGATAACCTATTTATTAAACAGGAGGGGTTCAAATTTCAAAATCTGACATATTTAATAGGTAGGTTAGGTTCAAATTTGGATTTTTCTGATTCAACCCATATTTGATCCGATCTATTTATATCTGACCCAATCTGATTGCCACCCCTAGGTACGGGCATAGATCTTCTTTCACAGGGAGAAGGCACTATGGCTAGATCGGATCTCTCCACTGGCAGGTCATGGCCCATACCTAGCTATCATAATCGTACTCCATAAAGAATCATGGCTAAGTAAAATTGAGGCAGCATACCTAGCAATCAGGGCCTTTCTTCTTCTAGCTAAAGGTTGGATGCCTAAATCGCCATCCCTTAGAGGTTGACATACCATGTCCCATGCCAATAAATGGATACCACCACCACCTCCCAGGCGAGACCCCATAAAAAACTCTGAAAGTGCTGCTCCAGTTTCATCACTAGAGATCTAGGGAATACCATATTTGAGAGCACATAAACAGGCATGGAACTGAGAAAAAACCTCACTAGGATGACCCACCCCATCATAGATAGTGTACGGGCATGCCAGCCCTCTAGCCAGTCTCCAATTGTCTGCTCTATATCCATGTATTCAGCTTTCCTTAGCCTACAGTTAGTGATAGGAACTCCCAAATACTACAAACTCCCACTATGCTACCCAATCTCGAGCATGTCCTTGATCGCAAGCTGCAGCTGGTCTGGCATCCTCAAATTGAACACAAACACAGATTTGAGGAGGTTCACCTTTTTATTTGAAGCAATATGATACTCCTCCAAAATCCTCCAGAAACTAGCCATATTTCAGGAAAATGCCCGACCTATCGGCAAACAGTCATCTATAAAGAGAATATGCAAGATCGATTGGGCATTTGGAGTCGACATATAGGGGTCTAAGGTCGACCCTTGGGCTGCAACATGAATGGCTCGCAAGAGAGCAACAATATAGATAATGAAGAGATATGGGGATAGGGTACAATCTTGATGCAACCCAACTATGAAGTAGAAGAAGTCTGATGATGTCATATTGATCAAAATGAGAACATTATCAGAGATGCTTCGCCCTCCAACAAATACCCATGCTCCAGGCAAATCAATCGAGGAAGAATGGGCTTCATTCTGCACACCATTGGTTTAGCACAATCTTATAAAGGATGGTGCATAAACTAATCGATATGAAGTGCCCAGGCTCCAATGCATTCTGTCTCTTTGAGATTACGGTAATGAAGATCTACTTCCATACTCCAAGCATCTGGTTGGTAGCAAAAACCTTATATACTACCATGACAACCTCAAACCAAATGAGGGGCTAGTATCTCCTATAGAAAAGTGGGGGAAAACTATCAGGTCCCAGAGCTTTATTTTCAAACACAGTCCAGAGGGCTCTCTACACCTCCTTCTCAGACACAGCCTCTATTAGATCTCTATTCTCCTCATCCATGACCACCTCATCTGGAAGGGGGGAGCGATCCAGTCCTCTCCTAGTGGCATCATCAAATTCGATCTAAAAAATTGCATGATCTCTTGTCCAATCTCCTCATTTGCGGTTAGTTAGTGCCCCACAGTATCCCTCATCATCCTGATTCGGTTCTTATGTCATGTGATGATGATAGACTGATGAAAAAAATCTCATACTCCAATCTTCCTCCTTAATCCACTACATCCTAGACTTCTGCCTTTAAAGAGTCTCCTACTACCACAAAAGGGAATGATTTGTGGATAGTAAATCCAAAGGTCAACCGACTCCATCTCTGAAAGCCTACCCTCAAGATTCTCACACTCCTGGAGCTCTGAGGTAGAGGCCTCAACAACTTCAAGTCTTTTGAAGATGTCACCCATCTCAATCCTATTCCACCTCAGTAGATGCCTCCTCATCAACTACAACCTCTTGGTCATTTGATATCTGGCATTGCTCTGAATCGGTAATCTCTAAACCTCCTTAACAATTTCTCAAGATCTGGAATAAAAGAGCTAAAACTTCTCAAACTAGAATGGGCTCCAGTGAGAGGAGGTTCAACCCCCTTCACTATACCAAATGACCATTCTCCCCATTTGGACATATCTTCAAATATCAACTGTTCAGGCTTGGGAAATGAAGTCACTGTTGACGATGCACGGGGGCCAAAAAATTCGGGTCCGATGGTTTTGATTGCATGTGCTCCTCTAATCTCAAGGGATTTCAGTTGGGGCAAGAGGCCCAGTTGAGGAAGAGCTGTCAGTTTGGGACATCTATAAAGGTTGGGTAATATTGTGGTTCTAATAATATGGAGGGCACTAATAGTCCCATATTGATTGTAAGTCAAGGGAGACTCACCTCTAGAGAAAATGGTCAGTCCTATTTCCATATGAGTCATCTTTTAAAGGACAAAACTATGAGGCTTTTGGGCTAAAGCGGACAATAGCTCATGTCGGACCAAGCCCTTGTCGATAATAATGATTTGTCAGGAAGGGGTCGAGGTTTGCCTCAGTTGACTATGGGGCTCCTTGGATTGTATACATTAGGGTCTCTCTTAATGAAGAGGCTTTATTGTAGTTCTAATAATATGAAGGGTACTAATAGTCTCACATTGATTGTGAGTCAAGAAGGACTCGTCCTCATAGAAAATATTTCGTCCTCTCTTCATGTGAGACATCTTTTAAAGGACAAAATCATGACGGCTCCGATGAGTCATTTTCAAAAAGCAGCATGTTGCTTCGAATGATTAAAAAATTAATGCTATCAACTGCGCACCATACATCATATTTATTATTGGTGGCAGAGGTCGGATGAGATGTTTCGACTTACTTTCCACTTCCAATGTTTAAAAAAATTAATGCTATCAACTATCCACCGTATGACGTATTTATTATTGACGGCAGAGGTTGGATTAGATATTTCGGCTTACTTTCCACTCCCGATGTGAAAAACTCACTTCATATCTAGAAAGTAGGGGGCATATATTGGTGCAGCTAATCGACCTCTGGCCACATGGCAATATCAAAAAGAATCATTCAAAAACTACAATTGATCAAGTCATCTTTTTAGTCAAGTCGATAATATGCCGATCTGGTTAAACTACAATTTGATTATAATTCGATCTGGTTCGACCTTCAGTGAGCACACCATGATCAGTTCGGCTTTCTACTAATCTGCCAAAGGGACGTCGGTCAGTAACCGATCTGATCCAGAATAGATGATTATTCTACAACTCCATTATAGCCATCTTTCAGTCATGCAACAGTTGTTTTTCAATTATGTTATAACTAATGTCCACATGAGTAAACAATCCATGATCTCCATATAACTGGCCATTCTATTATAACAAACTATCAGTCTAACAAATTTTTAACGACCTAACAAATTTTTTTAATAGCTTAACGGCCTAAGCAAGCTCCCTCTATATAAAGAAGGGCAGGATGTCCTTCACAAGATAAGTCATAACTCATAAAGCCGAGACTCTACTGGATTTATTTTAGCTCTTCCCCACTGAAAGGAATCAAAGCTCTCGCTCTTTCCATTCAAAATTTCTTTTTGTATCTTTTATTTCTCCATTTCCATTATCTGTTCTCAAGGTCCCAGCTGATTTAAGCATTGGAGAGTCTCCAGCTTGGTTCTACATAAAGCCTCGTGGTCTACATCAAGTTGATCCTTTATGGCTCTCTAGCTCGATTCTGCACTGACTTCGCTTTTTTTCCTTGCAGCAATAGGTAGATTAACAAAAAAATCCAATTCGCCATTCCAGCCATGTAGTGTCAAAGCATGATCTATATCTAACCCAAAATATCTAGGTCTAGGTTGGAATAAGATGAAATCATGTCTATGATTTAGATTAGGAATCTAATAATCCTCTTTTTGCTAAATAATTCAGATTGCACCATGAACATATCCATACTAGATAGTAAAAGTAAAGGAAGAAAATGTTTCTACTGTTTCCTGCATGCTTCTTATCTATTATGAGTAGCCACCAGCTAGTTACATAGAATATACTGACCTTGCTTGAATTGAATTGAACTAGTGCGGGATCATACTTGACATCGAAAATAGCTTGCCTCTGGGCTTCTCTGTTTTTTCCCATGACTTCATTAGATTTAGAGGGCCTTGGCAACCACCGTCTTTGGAAGGTGACTGGTCACTTCTACAAGTTGGCTTAATCTCGCACATCATCTATCGATGCGTATTTTTCCAATATTTGCAAGTCTTAACTAGTCCATGGATGCGCCCATGTGAACGTAGGCATTATTACGGCTCTAAATGTGTTGGGTGTTGATCATGGCATGCTTTATGGAGATGTGCCATAGTTATGTTTTGGCTCATGATTTTGGACGGATGCCCGATCCATTGACCGATTGAATTGGGTTGGTTGGATTGGATATGTTGGATGGATGTTTGGCCAGGACACCACCTCCTAAGATCCTTTTAGTACCACACGATGTAGTAGAAAGAAAGAAGAAACAAAATAAAATAATTAAAATACGTAGATCAGCCACAAAAGGACTCGCCTCCACAGGGCATGCAAACTTCACTATGAAAAAGCAAATTTTACAAGAGGAGACCTCATCCTCAACCCTTGTATATCCAATTCTCTCTCACTAGAAGTTTTCCTCACAAAAGTGCTCTCTCTCTTGGAAGACCCCCTAAACCCCTGAAGTGCCTGACGACCGCTGTCCAGGAGCCTCCTTGTTGCCCAGCTATGCAACCCAAGAGGGGGGGTGAATTGGGTTTCTAAAAAATTTTAAGTCCAACAGATTACTTATGAAGAACAAAACAAAGACTTTAATTCAATATTAATTCCCTAAGGCAGGAATGCAAGCATGTTTATTTTAGACTCTTTTACTTGATTTGTTCCCTCATGGGTGACTTCTAACCTATCCCATATTTTTTTAGCAGATGCACAAGTAGAAATGCGATTGAATTTACTAGCATCTAGTGCACAATAAAGAACATTCATGGCTTTGGCATTTAATTGTGCCAATTTCTTGTCAACCTCATCCCATTCTTTCTCGGGTTTGGTTGACTCCTCACCATCTATAATCTTGGTGGGTGTGTGAGGACCATTCACTATGATACTCCACATATCATAGTCGAGTGCTTGTATGAAAATCTTCATCCGAGCTTTCCAATAGGTGTAATTAGACCCATTGAAAAGTGGAGGTCGGTTTGTTGATTGCCCCTCGGCTAGAGAAGTACCAACATGGGTTGCCATAGATCTTTGACTCTTTGATTGTTAGATCAAAGAAGGGCTAGAGCACCAGCTCTGATACCACTTGTTGCCCAGCTATGCAACCCAAGAGGGGGGGTGAATTGGGTTTCTAAAAAATTTTAAGTCCAACAGATTACTTATGAAGAACAAAACAAAGACTTTAATTCAATATTAATTCCCTAAGGCAGGAATGCAAGAATATAATAAAGAAATAAAGTGAAGAGATAAAGCACACCACAAACACAAAGATTTATAGTGGTTCGGTGCTAACCTTGCACCTACATCCACTCCCCAAGATCCTACTTGAGAATTTCAATCCACTATCCTTTGTATTCAACCCGAATACAAAACGTCGGAAACTCCGACACTAGCTATCTCAAGCTAGATCACTTGTTTCTCGGGTACAAGTAAACCCAAAACACTCCGATTTCAGGTTCGGATCAACCTTTCCTTGTTTTGGAAATCCTCCAAAAACAAGAACAAAAACTCACAAAGATTTAGAAAATTTAGAGCACAGATTAATACAATAACAGCTCCTTAAATGAGCGAATATAACAATAAAAGCTTTACTCAAATGAAGAACCCCTTTTTCGGATTTTCTCAAAGTGGATGAACGCTTGAATGCTTGAGAAGAGGTTGATTGTTGATTGAAGATCTCTTGAAAGCTTTGAACGATCTCTAGATCAAGGTTGAAACAATAGGCGTGAAGAATTCTCTCCTTGAAAGATCTTGCTTTTCTCTTTCACAATCTCTCTGGTATATTGTGGATCCTCTCTCTTTTTTTTTTTGGATTTTTCGTTGATCTCAGGCTTTTTTTTGCAAATTTCGGATCTTTTCTTCTGTTCTTCTCATTTTTTTGATTTCACGTTTGATCCGCTATTTAATCTGCAATTTCTTTCACCATTTAAAGCATTTTGTAGCATTAGAAGCAAGAGAAAATATTTTAGGTAGATAAAGAGCCGTTAGAGGATTTTTAGGAAGCATAAATGGCAATTAAAATGGGCAAAAAAATAGCCGTTGCTGACATTTCCCGTCGCAGGGGTCGACTCATGAGTCGACTCATGCTTCAGGGGTCGACTCATGAGTCGACCTCTGTTGCAAAAACCAGAGAATGCGTTTCTGGAAATTCTTGGCTCAAATTAGCAGGGGTCGACTCATGAGTCGACTCATGCCTTGTGGGTCGACTCATGGGTCGACTCACAGGTCGTGCCAAGCCAGAAAACTAGCGTGGCAAGGAGAATTTTTGCGTGCCAATCAGCTCACAGTGCCATGAGTTGACTCATGAGTCGACTCATGCACTTCAAACCTTCATAACTTCAAAAATATAAGTCCAAACACAATGAAATTTTCACCAATAGATTTCAAATCATTTGTTCTACCAAATGGTACTATCAAATCAGGATTTTAGTGAAATTACGATTTTATCCTTGAAGAGCATAAGGACTTTTTCATTTTAAAATTATTTGTATCCCTTCAATCTGCTTTGTAATCATCAAAATCAATCTAGGAGCAACAATCTCCCCCTTTTTGATGATGACAAAATATTTGAATAAAAATATTTATGTTAATGCATTAATTTTAAAAGAATCCATTATAGGTGTATATGCTTGAAAAGAGTATGATTCTTTTGGCATGTAATATAAATGCAAAAATAGTTTGTCCATTTTCTTAAAGATTTGAAAAGGGTATTAGATCATTTTGAGTTTAAGATATATCAGAGCAAGAGAAGAGAAATAAATTTTGCAATGTATCAGAGCAAGAAAAATAATTTTTATAATGATATTAGAAAAGATTTTATAATGTATCAGAGCAAGAAAATTTTATAATATATCAGAGAAAATTTCACACTGTATTAGAGCAAATATCAGAGAAAATTTCACACTGTATCAGAGCAAATGTTATAATATATCTGAGAAACTGTATCAGATTAAATTTTATCATGTATCAGAGCAAGTTAAAAAAAATTTTAGGATGTATCAGAGTAAATCAAATTTCTTAAGTTTGGATATTGGCAAGCTGGAGAAGTTCGCTGACTCCGAGGTCGAGTCCAAGAGGAGATCGAGCGCCTCAAGATCCTCTCCGGTTATCCGGAGCTCTACCAGGACCTCGTCGCCCTCAACGTCGTCCCCTACAACGTAGGCCTTCTCGGCCACGACAACATCGACGTCTCCGTCGATGTCCTTGGCCTACTCATGGACCTCACTGGCGAGAGGACGTCCTCGAGGACAACGACGAGCCCGCCCCCTTCCCCGTCGACGCCTTCGCGGAGAATAATGCACTCGAGCTCCTACTCCAGAACCTCGGCCGTCTGCTGAGGCCGACCCTGACGAGGTCGCCGCCATCCACAACACCTTCGCCACCATCGAAAACATGACTGAGGTCAAGCTAGCGGTCGCGGAGCTCGTCTGCGAGCGGATCAAGCTCCTGTGGTGGCTCCTGGGGAGGATCAAGGTCGGGAGTTTGATGCCAACAAGCAGTATGCCTCGGAGATTCTCGCGATCCTGCTGCTAAACAGCATGGCGAACCAGAAGAGGCTAGGGCAGATGAACGGGGTTGCTGCTGTGCTGCGTGCTGTGGCAATGTACAAGCCGAGGGACCTGAGGAGCTCCGACGAGGAGATGCTCGGTAACCTGTTTGTGCCGATAGAGAACAAAGAGAGGTTGTTGAAGTCGGAGGGAGTGGATCTGATGATCATCATAATGAAGCATTAGAAGTCTGCATATGGGTCCGCGAGCGGTTTGTGGATGTATTGGGGCTGAAGACAGCATTCCCCACTTTCATGGGTAGGGCAAGTCCTCTCTTGCTACCTTCTTCTATTATGCTTTTCTGTTTCTAGATTTCTTAAGGATGGTTATATGCATTTTTTATTTATTGGCCCTTTCTAGGATGAGCTTGGCTGTCCATCCCTTTGCATCTGAGATGCAATGCTATAGCCATAAATCCTCAACAAGTGAATTTCATCTGGCAATTTTGAAATGGTTTCAGTGGTATTGCCTCTAATTTTACCTGTTCCATCCAAAAATTTTAAACGGAATCAGAACTTAGTAAAAAGTAGAAAACGTGCAGAAACTATAAAGGCAAATGGTCAGTAAGTAAAATAGACATCGTCCAAATTTGATTTGGGACTGTTTTGATGTGTTGTTCCAGAAATTTTTTCAGGCTTAAATAATTTGATGATCTTTTGAAATGAAAAGCTAAGTTGAAATTGATTTATGATTTAAAAATGTAATGCATTGTTTTACTGTTTGATGGCAGCCTAATGTGTGCCTGTCCATCAGATTGAGCATCAAGATTATCAAGCTTATGTCAAAACATTGCTTTTGCTATAATGTTTTTTTTTGGGGAAATCTAATGCCACAGATGTTAATCTTCGCAAGATGAAAATTTGAGTTTAGTCTTGCTAAATGCTTCTTTCTATCTGCAATAAAGAAGAAATAGCAAGTGTTTGCCTAGATTGGGCATATCTATGACAATTTTTGCCTCTATAGGTAGTCTTGGCTGAAAATTTTGAGGCATTCTTCAGATTCTAGATTGTTTGTGGCTGAAACTGAAGTATTTCAATTTCTGGTTTGGTGTTTAGTGGAATCTCAAAACCACATTTTTTTTTAATTTGACTTTGGGTAGTTGAGTCATCATTGAACTACTGCTTATGAAACGAGGGAAAACATAATTGCAAGTAACCCTTTGGGGAAAAGTGGTGATGAAGTGAATCTAAACAAGCGACTGTTCAGAATAGGATGTCTTATATACTTGTCTTTTTCAGATCTAAAGAATATCAGAAAATTTTAACTTAATTATCATAAGGTGGATTTTCAATTTTCTTGGTTAATTTTCGTCAAATGGAAAAGCCACATAGCTGGATTACTAGTAATGCATGGCAGATTTATCTTTATATGACCATGCATACATTTGATCCCACTGTCTTTTCCTCTTAGAATTGATAATTAGTAGGCTACAAATATTAAAGTGGTTTGAGATAACTCATTGTAAAGTGCTTATGTTATATTGGTAAACCGTGTATGGTGTTATTAAAAGGGACATGTTATCATACAAATTTTTTAGATCCAAGGCCATGATGCCCTGGAAAATTTCACATTATTAAGTTAGCTATACAAAAAGAAGTTGACCAATAACACTTTGGCTAGTTTCTGTTGCACCTTCAGGTGTTGAATTGCAAGAGTAATTATTCTTTCTTAGGGTTTGTTTGGATATCTAAAATTTATAAACTTAGGATAAAATTCGTGATAGAATGTAGAATTTGATCGTATAGGATTATGCATACAATCCTACTAGGAGAAAAATCTTACGTAAACTAATCTTATCATATGTTTGGATGATGAATTAGGATTTCCTCCCTCTCCCTTCTTCCTCTTTCCCTTCTCTCTCTATCCCTTCTTTTACCAAAATAATAAACTTATCATTATCAAAATATCATATCAATCATTTTAATTATAAAATAATTCATATACAAAAAGCTAATATATCTTTGCGTATCTTTGGAATTTAAAATTAAAACTCGTTCAAGTTTGGGATGGATTTGAAATGTGCCCCTATAAATTTGGAATTTGTCCCTCAGGTACCCGCTATTCGAACCCAATTATATATATATATTTTATAAGTTTTGGTAAAAATTTTGACCGTAGGTCCAATGCGATCTGATTTAATCCGATCTTCTATTAGGTTGGATCTAGGTCCTACATTAGGATCCATTTTAGGCATGGCGATCATAGCTGAGCCACTGGGTATCCGACTCGATTCAATCCGATCCGAATGAGGTAGATTTTATTTGATCTGATTAAAGCTCGAGGTGGGTATGGGTTCTGGATAATATCTTGAAGTGGATTCGGTTGGGGTATGGGTATGATATGCTCTGCCATGAACCTAGTCCGATATAAATTTAATCCAAATCCATCCTTTCAAAATTATAATTATTTTATAGTATTCGCTTGATGAGTTCTCTACCCAACCCAATTTGATCCAATTCGACCCCTCTTATCTAGACGATCCAACCTGAGGTGGGTACTAGTTGGATATGGATATGAAATTTTTAATTGCAGGATGGATATGGATATTGGTTGACCCGACCCATACCCAATCTATTGCCATTCGTAACTCGTTTAGCAACACTCTATAGGATTTGGAAAGAGTTTGGGATTTAAAATTAAAGAATATGAGGATTTGATTCACAAATTTTGAGATAGCCTAACCACCACCTTAACCAATAAGCCATAATTGTCTATTGTTAAATTGATTGATAATGTATTTATATTGTTTAAACTCTTATGCATAAACAGCTGACACACAACCCCAGCCATCATCCAAGCTTCTTTATTCGGCTGCTCCAAGCCGCCCACCCTATTGAGACTTCTAAGGACCTAAAAAATGGAGGAAAATGCCAGGGAAATCATAGGAAAAATCAATGAAAACAAAGAAAAAAATGGAAAAATTAAAAGGTAAGACTTTTCTCACAAAGATTGATCATTTTTTTTTTCTTTTCGTATCATTTTCTTTTCATTTCATTCTCCTTTTTGGAGATTTGTGGGGAAGGAGAGAACTTAAGGGAGATTGGAGGGTTTCTTAGGTTTTGACTCGAGTTTTTTCTCAAGCATGTGGGACAATGTGCAAGATGTGGAGGTGTAAGCGGTAGAGGACAGCGACGAGAAGGTTGAGGGTAGCGGTGTCGAGGGGACCTTTGTGGCGGCCGGCGAAGACAGCGAGGAGGTGGAGGGCGTGGGGGAGGGAGAGGAGGGGGCATGGAAGGAAAGGGGCAGTCGGAAAGGGGGAGGAGGCGGACGAAGGGGAGGGTGGGGGAGGGGGAGATAATGCATCAATACGACGGGGGTGGAAGCCCTATTATCGTAGGAAAAAAATAATGACCAGAGGTCATTATTTTTTTTCTATAGGATTTGTCGCTTCCAATTGATTTTTTATTCCATAATTCAATCCCCCAAATAGTGTCTAGAAAAAAAAATAGGATTTTCATCCATAGGATTTCCAAATCCTATAGGATTTGGGCCAGTCCTATGCTTTCCAAACAGGCCCTTATTGTGATTCCAATCCTCCTCAAGGTCCTCTGAAGGGGTTATTTCTTTTTCTTGTCTTACCATTTCAATTACATATCTTCACCTTGCAGCTTCTTGGCGGTCCCACAAGTGCATACATGTGATATTTAATGCCACTTCATTGTTGCATGTAAAAATTTGACCAACACATTATTGATATATTGAATTACTTTAGTATCAGTTTGATGTAATCATGGCACAATGCTTCAGTGTTAAGGATTTAGGGCTCTGCTATGAAATTTGTATGTAGAACTAATTCAATAGTAGGACTAATATTCCAATGCAAAAGAGTGGGCATTATTGTATTAGCATCTCTCTTGTTTATGAAACTTAATTTCTTTGAAAGTAAGGTTTTGTTAGAAAGATAATGGGGTTAAAAATGTCATCGAACTACTGCTTATGAAACGAGGGAAAACATAGTTGCAATAACCCTTTGGAGAAAAGTGGTGATGAAGTGAAACTAAACAAGCAACTGTTTCGAATAGGACGTCTTATAGAGTTGTCGCTTTTAGATCCAAAGAATATCAGAAAATTTTAACTTAATTATCACAAGGTGGATTTTCAATTTTCTTGGTTAATTTTCATCAAATGGAAAAGCCTTACGGCTGGATAATGAGTAATGCATGGTGGGTTTATCTTTACATGGCCATGTATACATGTGATCCCATTGTCTCTTCCTCTTAGAATTGATAATTAGTTGGGTATAGATGTTAAAGTGGTTTGAGATAACCCATTGTAAAGTGCTTATGTTATATTGGTAACCTGTGTATGGTGTTTTTAAAAGGGACATGTTATCATACAAAATTTTCAGATGAAGACCATGATGCCCTCGAAAATTCCACATTATTATGTTGTCTTTCATAAATATCCATAGTTACTCTTGGCTATATAAGCATCATCATTGGTATATTATTTTAAGTAAGTTGGCTATATAAAAAGAAGTTGACCAATTACACTTTGGCTGGTTTCTATTGCTCTTTCAGGTGTTGAATTGTAAGAGTAATTATTCTTTCTTAGGGTCTATTTGGATATCTAAGATTTATAAACTTAGGATAAGATTCATGATAGAATGTAGGATTTGATCCAATAGGATTATACATAAAATCCTATTAGGAGAAAAATCCTATGTAAACTAATCCTATCCTATGTTTGGATTACGAATTAGGATTTTCTTCTGCTCTCTTCTTCTTCTTCCTCTTCCTTTTATCTCTCTATCCCTTCTTTTATCAAAATAATAAACTTATCATTATCAAAATATTATATTAATCATTGTAATTACAAAATAATTCATATCAAGAAAAGCTGACATATCTTTGTGTATCTTTGGAATTTAAAATTAAAACTTGTTTGGATTTAGGATGGATTTGAAATTTGCCCCTCATGTATCTGCTATTCGAATCCAATTATATATATATACTATAAATTTTTATAAAAATTTTGATTGTGGATCTGACCCTATCTAACTTGATCTGATCTTCTATTGGGTTGGATCCAGATCCTACATTAGGACCCATTTAAGGGATGGCGATTGTAGTTGACCCACTGGATATCCGACCTGATCTGATCCGAATGAGGTGGATTTTATCTGATCCAATTAAGATCTAAGGCAGGTATGGGTTCTAAATAAAATCTTGAAGCGGGTTCAGGTGGGGTATGGGTAATGGTATGCTTCACCTTGAATCTGACCCGATATAAATTTAATATATGGGTATGACATTTTTAATTCAGGACGGGTATGGATATTGGCCGACTCGACTCATACCCAATCCATTGCCATCCATAGGACGATATGAGGATTTGAACCCCAAATTTTTAGATGGCCTAACCACCACCTTAACCAATAAGCCACAATTGTCTATTTTTAAATTGATTGATAATATATTTATATTGTCTAGACTCTTACATATAAACACCCAACACAAAACCCTAGCCATCATCTAAGCTTCCCTATGTAGCTGCGCCAAGCTTCCCACCTAATTGAGACTTTTGAGGACATAAAAAATAGGAAAAAACTGGGGAAATCATTGGGAAAATCAATGAAAACAAAGGAAAAATGGAAAAAAATTAAAAGGTAAGTCCTTTTCTCACGAAGATTGATCATTTTTTTCTTTTTACGTCCTTTTATTTTCATTTCATTCTCTTTTTTGGAGATTTGTGGGGAAGGAGAGAACTTAAGGGAGATTAGAGGGTTTCTTAAGTTCCGATGGGGTTTTTTCTCAAGCATATGAGCCAACGTGGAAGATGTGGCGGTGTGAGCTGCAGAGGACAGCGATGAGAAGGTTGAGGGCAGGGGCACCGGGGGAACCTCAAGGCGTTCAGCAAAGGCAGTGAGGAACTGGAGGGCGTGGGGGAGGGAGAGGAGGCGGAGAAGGTGAGGAAGGAGAGGGGCAGTTGGAAAGGGGAAGAGGCAGATGAGGGGGAGGGTGGGGGAGGGGGAGGAGATCACGCATCAATATGATGGGGGTAGGAAGCCTGATTATCATAGGAAAAATATAATGACATCTCGACGTCATTATTTTTTTCCTATAGGATTAGCCACTTCCTATTGATTTTTTATCCCATAATTCAATACCCCAAACAGTGGCTAGGAAAGAAAATGGGATTTTAATTCATATGATTTCCAAATCCTATAGGATTTGGGCCAATCCTATCCTTTCTAAACAGGTCCTTGTTGTGATTCCGATCCTCCTCAATGTTCTCTAAAGGGTTTATTTATTTTCCTTGTCTCATCATTTCAATTACATATCTTCACCTTGCAGCTTCTTGGCAGTCCCACAAATGCATACATGTGATGTTTAATGCCACTTCATTGTTGCATGTGAAAATTTGACAAACACATGATTGATATATTGAATTACTTTAGTATCAGTTTGATGTAATCATGGTGCAATGCTTCAGTGTTAAGGATTCAGGGCTCTGCTATGAAATTTGTATATAGAACTAATCCAACAGTAGGACTAATATTTCAATGCAAAAGAGAGGACATTATTGTATTTGCTTCTCTCTTGTTTATGAAACTTAATGTCTTTGAAAGTAAGGTTTTGTTTGAAGGATAATGGGGTTATCAAAATGTAGATTTAAAATGTGTCTTTTTTCAGAACAGATCTATTTTAACTGTCATGGGAAAGCAATTGCATTAACGAGATAAAAATGAAGATGGAGAAGAAAATAATGACTGTAAGACATCGTGTCTTGTATTGCAGCTGCAATGCCAAAAGGAACATATAATTAACCACAGACCATAGGAGGGTATGATATGTGGAAAGGCTTCAGATTGTAAAAAAGCAATAAAATAAAGATCAGCACGGCCATGGATTTGAAAAGTTAGCCTCTTACGTTGATGTTTTTCATGATGAGAATAATTGTTTAAATTCAGGAGGTTACCAAATACATTGGTAATCTTGGAGGTCATTATTTTGCTGAGAGGTAATGCATACAAATTAGCAATTTTTTTAATGATTTTGACTTGCATATAGAGTGGTGCAAATATACACTGAGATGTATTAATTGGATTAATTTGTTCAGCATTGAATGGACAGATTGTAGCATTGTTTGCATTTAGAGGTGTGTGCTTTTGTTGGTTGGAAAAATGATATGACTTCTATTCCCTTCATTCATATGCCATCTGTATCTTAATATTTAAAATTTATGTTCCATGTGAGTATTTTATTTCCTTTTTGAAGGATGATCTTGAGGGTTGTTTTCATATTGCCTTTTTTTGACTGTGCCCCTTGTTCTGATGTTTGTATTCAACTTAATCAGTGATGCATTCATAGTGCTTTTTAAATTTATCAAGCCTTTCTACTTTTTGCATATTATATTTTGTATCCATTGTTTGCATCTTTTTTGTATTATAATTTATGCATCTTTTTTGTAATTTTGTATAATATTTAGATTTTTCTGAGCAAGCAAAATAAGAAAAGGGCTACCAAGAGGAGTTGGAAGAGCATCTGATTTAACTGGTTGCACTATTGTTTGGTAAGAAGGCAAGTGGATCCTGGAACTTTAAAATTACTGTTCTCTTGTATCTTGCATGCTGTGTTTCTTAGTCTGTAAGTTAATTTGTTTATGACTGCGTAATCAACTTTTGGAAGCAAGTGTGTGCTCCACCATATTGTTGATAAGGATCTAGGTGAAGTTGGACTGGGTAATTGTATGCACGTAGTTGGCCCTGATTAATTAGAGAATATGATTTAGCAAAGTTGTTACATTCAATGCAAAATAAATAAAGTTTCTATATATTTGCTGGAAACTCTTGTTAAATTGCTTGCCAGTGTTACTACAGTAGTACATGAACAAAAGGGCTTGTTTCACAAAGTGGAAAAGCAGACTTATAAGTGGAAAACATCAAAATCTGAACTTAGAATGAAGTAGCTGGTTTCATTATACGGTTATAAAAATGACTACGCATATGAATGGTTTATATATAAACACCACATCTTCCTATTGATTGTTGGCTAAAGCTAATGGATTTTTTGGTGTAATCTTGATTACTGTATTGTTTGTAATTATTTGATTTTGTTTCTGTCGGTTTAGCTATGGTGGTGTCAGTGCTGGTGACGCTGTAAACGTTGTGGTAGTTCTACAAATAGAAATAAGATGAAAAGTTTGGTTAAATGTTTTTACTCTTAAATTTATGGAACAATGAAAAGATTCACCAACCATTTGTTAGGTTGTCCCTTTTGCTTTTCTATTTTCAAAAAAACAGAAAAAAGAAAACAAATGCATTGACAAATAGGCCCTTAGCTCTGCTTTTTTTCTTTTTTTCCTTAAGTCAAGAATTTGGCTTTTGGAATACCTGGAAGTTCTATCTTATATCCTTGAAATCTTGATGAATTGGTATGTTCTTTTTAGCTTTCTTTTATCTTTGATGTTGTCTGCTCTTGTTTACCTATTTCTGGTATTAGCAAGTCTCATCCCATTGACATGGGTTGACTTTATCGATGAAGGAGATATTACTTGTACATACATACACGCATACATACATACATAGATATATTATACATGTGGTGGTGGCTAAAGATCAGGCCAAATCAGAGCTAAGTTTGACAACCTGGGGTTATAGACTTATGGTTATTCATCGGTGATCTATCTCAAACATGGTGAAGGAATATAACATTGCTCAAGATGGCCAACACCCCAATGAGAGAATAAAATATTGCTCAATTTGGCCAATATCCCCAATGGTTGAGTATAGTGATGGGCCCATGGGGTATGGTGCAGTTAGTGTTTTGAACATTGGGGAGGGGAGGAGGTGGGGTGGGGCGGTTTAGTCCCTTTGGGTGAGATCAGTCACCAATTTGATGAGAGAATGGAGGGGAGTGAGAGTGGAGGATGTTGGGATTTTTTTAGGGAGAGAAGGGTGGGGAGGGAGGGGGACGAGGCATTCCTGTTGGTGGATGGTCGACCGCCAAGGAGTGTGTTAGTATGGAAGAAGCATTAAGGCATAGTGGTGGTTGACCATCAATTGAAATGTTGGGGAGATGTCAATGGAGCATGGAGACAGGAAGAGAGGAGAATCAAGGCCAGGCAGTAGTCAGCTTTCAGAAAAATTACCACAAGAACATTGGAGCAGGGTGGTGGGTCCATGATACAAGACTTTCTATTAGTTGTGAATGGGGATAAGTTAGACCTAGGGTTTCTTTCCATCAATCATGAGGTGGGGAGAGAATGAAATAGTTGAGAGATCAAGAAAAGAGGTGTTGGCTAATTTTATGATTTGAGAAATAGTAGATTTTGGTACATGTGTTGCAAGTTAGTCAAGATACCAAATTGAATATCTGTTAGGGTGCCCAGACTTGGTTTCTCTACATTCATAATTCTAGATTTGATCCAAATTTTAAAGTGGACAAAATATTTTATGTAGATTCATTTTTCTGACAAAGAAGCCACTACCATGCCCTTTTCTTTGGTTGAGGGAGGGATCTTTCTGACAACTTCCATTAAGATAAAGTTTCTAATTAATAAATAAATAACTTATTTTAATTAAAGTGATTGGCTTATCATTGCCATTCAAATTCTTTTCTTTGGAAATGTTGGTCGTTATTGATTTATCCTTAGTGACCTTGTTGTCTTTGTACATCTATAATTGATATTATTGGTAACCTGATATCACAAGAAACATTTTTATAGCAAAATTAGCCTTTTTTTTTGTGGAAAAAGAATGTCATATTTGCTGGAGGTTGTACTTTGATTTTGTTGATGTAATAGCTTGTAGATGCTAATTCATGTGATCCATCCTATATGTTCTTATGAACCCACTGTTTTATCATGTTTATTTCATGAATGTGTCATCTGGTTATCACATATAAACCAATATGTTGTATATTCATGGTTTGTTGTGTTCAGTTACGTACTTATTGAAACAAAGTAAATGCAGATAGAACATATGAAAGCCATATGCAATTTTATGATGAACCAGGTGTTTGATTTGTATTTCACTCTACATGATTGCTGGTTTCTTTAAATTAGTCTACACAAATGTCTTGATCATCTAGGGGGACTCTTGGGCTCTAATATGCTCGCCCTTGTTGCCAAATGCACTATCCTCTTAATTTGTTATAGTCTCTTAGAAAGATAAGCAAATGAGTTTAAGCATGAATAACATGCTTTTGAGACATCATATAAACTTGGGAATTGGGAAGTTGCCTTGTTATGCATCATTAGGAAGTTTTTGCCTCACACTTAGGATCTGCCAGGCCTGGTTTCTCTTTTGAATCTAAGCATTTCCTTGATGCTAGCCAATCATCAAGGAATGAAGCCTAATAGAAAGCTTCTAGGGCGTTAGTGGTTCTAACTTCTCAAGTCCTTACATGACCCTTGATGATTCTTTCTTTCTTTATTCCCTTCCATCCCTTATGAATTTTTGTTATTTTTACGTTGTTGAGCATGTTCTTGAGTTGTAATGTTTGCAATTCACTCAATTCACAACCTTCCATTTATATTTTGTGTCAAATCTTCCGTTTTCTCTATTATTTGTTCGATGATGAGATATTATCATTTAAATCTACGCACGGTGGAAAAAATTGAGCATCCAATGATATTTGAATGTTCAGAGATCCCAGTTGTAATCATCTGTGGAAAGGCTCCCGGAACAAAGGTTCTCATGATTGTTGGGAAAAAGGAAAAATCCTCATGTTGGTAAGTCTCGTGCAGACTCTATCTTAACATAAGTGAGAAGTGCATTTGGAACATGAGTTTGGAGGTGGATAGTGGAGTCGTCCAACTCAATGTTTATACATATATATGTATGTTTGTATATATGTGTGTGTGTGTGTATAATTGAGAAGTGCATTTGGAACATGAGTTTGGGTGTGGATAGTGGAGGAGTCCAACTCAATGTTTATATATATATATATATATATACATATACATACATACATACATACATGTACGTACGTACATGTATATATATATATATATGTATATGTATGTATGTATGTATCTATATGTATGTATACATATATATATATGCGTGCATGCGTGCGTGGATATATATAGATATGTAGATATATATATATATGTATATGTATATGTATATATATATATATATGTAGATGTATATATAGGTATACACACACACACACACACACACACATATATATGTATATACACACACACACACACACATATATATATGTATATATATATACACACACACACATATAGATATACATATATAGAGATATATATATAGATATACATATATATATACACATATAGATATACATATATATAGATATACATATATATATATACCCATATATATATATATATATATATATATATATATATATATATATATATATATATATATATATATATATATATATATATATATATATGTGCGTGTGTGTGTGTGTGTGCATGGACACACATAGATATGCATATATATTCTTGTAGTTAAGTGTTTTTGTTTCATGTTGGGGGATTCTGCTCATTGTATGTTGAATCTTCAGAAAGATCACATGATTGCTTTGGATGTGATGCAAATACTGATTTATAGGTATTTGGTGCAGGCTAAGTGCCAATTATAATACACTCTCGAGCTTTGGTTGATCGTATTGTGGTTGATAAACCTAACTTGTAGGGCTGGGATAAAGTATCTGCTGAAGTTACTTGTCCGTTACACTTCTTCCCTTTTTTTTTCTTTTAACAAGCAGCATTTTATTGCCTTGTTTGAGGGTAAGCCTTGGCACAATGGTGACCTGGTTGTCATAGATTTCAAAATACAAAAACAACCTCTTTGCTTGTGAGGGCAAGGCTATGTACATTTGACCCTCTCCAGACCTCGTAGTGATAGGAGCCTCGCACACTAGGCTGCCTTGTGTTCTATCCCCTTGTTTTAGGGACTTTCCACCTCAATGCTGCCTATTTGCCAATTTCCACTCTTCTGGTGTTTATGCTAGTGGCTATCGTATATGACATCATCTAAATTGCTAATTTCAATCACTCTAGGTCGCTTCTTGTTTTCTTACCTTGTTGAATGAATCAAATTAGTTGTTCTGTTGCATCAACTTAGTACTGAGTTATTTAAATGCTTGGGTTAACTGTCTACTATTTTCTAGGACCAATGTTCTGTATTTCTGTATCTCTACTTGCTCATACCTTCAGCTACCTCTTCTGGGATAGCAGCTCATCTGTGTAGCATGGCAGGGAGACGAAGTGTGAGTTAATGAGTAGCTTGATCTGCTTTTAAATTCTTTGACTTACTAGCTGCGAGAGATTTATTGATTAGCATTTAGAAATTTGATTAAATTTGGTCATCACCTTATTTTTGAAATTTCACCATTTTTCATTTATCCACTTTATCTTATGTCCTGATATTTGGTAATTTTCCATCAGGTGCCATTGTGAGAGGTTCAAGAAGGGTGAGATTGTTAAATAAATTTGTAGAAAATAAATGTGAATATAGACCAACCGCTTGAACCAAGATTTTTCATACCGTGCCGAATCGGCTGATACACCCTGTATCGTACCGGACTGGCGGAAAACCAGCATGATTCGGTCGATAAATTCGGTGCACCGACGGTACGGAGGGAAAAAAGAGAAAAAGTGAGAGAGAGAGGAGAGAGGGAGGTGGGAGCCGTCGGAGGCCGATGGTGGCCAGCTGTGACTGTCGGAGAGCTTCCGAGCCCTGTATCACCCGATAGGACTTTCAAGAGAGCAAGAGAGAGCGCTTGGGGGAGGACCTACCGGATGGACGGCGCCTCTGTCCTCAATGGCCGGCGAGCCAACACTGACGGCCTGAGGGCGGTCGAGCGGGCGGAGCCGCGAAGCCGGAGCCCCTTCGCGGCTCTGCCCTTTCTTCTTTTTCGAAACAGGCCGTCGTCTGTTTTCTTTTTTTTTTTTGGTTTTAAACTGATGAAGTCGGCAACCCAGTTGCCGACTTCAGAGATTTTTTCTAAAAAATTCAAAAATCGTGAAGTCGGCAAACTATTTGCAGGCTTCACTTAAAACTACATTTTTTTTAAAAAACTTGCGAAACAGGGGTGTCTCCCCTGTTTCACGCCTGCGGCATTGCATACGTGGACTGCGTCCTTCGGTGGCCAGTCGGAGGCCATCCGGCAGCCCCGCCGGCTCCTTCCCCTTCCTTTTGTTTTTCCTCCTCTTTATTTCTCTTTTTTCTCTTTTTCTTCTTCCGGTTCGGGTCTGCTTGCCTTCGTCAGTTCTCCTCGGTTCAGTATGGTACGAAAGTAACGAAACCGTACCGCCAGCCGGTGATACGACCGACGGTACCGGCTCAGCATACCTTGGCTTGAACTCTATATGGGGTAAAATTCTGATATCTTGCTGCCTTCTCTATAGAATCTTTATTGCTTGAGTTTGATTTCTTGCTATCGATGTTATAACTTGTTGCTTCTGACATATGATCAATTGCTGTAATTTGTAGGTATTCTGATGGGAGTTAAAGCTAAGGCTGAACAACTTAATAGACTTGAATAGGATGACTTGGAGGCCACTACCTCATCTCAATCTAGAGTTTGCTTCAGCTTATTGTTTAAGGTTAAGCTTGACATCTGGTCATCTTATGTTCATAGATGGATGAAGAGGAGCATTATAATTGAAAAAAAGAAGCTGGGCTCTTCACTCTTCAGGCAAGCACTATGTTGTGATAGTGTAATGTTGTTATTTTTCTCCAAGATTTCATTCACTTTACATTTCACATTTTTTCTATTTTATTATTGAGTGAGCCTCTTTTTTTTTTTAATTTCCAGTTGATTGCATTTATTCTTGGCCATCACTGGTGTTCTAGCTAGAGCTCAATTAACTTCTGTTTAATTAATCGATTCTGAATCAATGGCCTTGACTTTTGATTTTAGATGGTTGTTATGGTGTTCTAAGTAGAGCTCAAGCAACTTCTGTTTAATTAATTGATTCTAAATCAATGGCCTTGAGTTTTGATTTTAGATGGTCGTTATGTATGCACCCACGGGCCACGGATGAGGCCTAGAATAGAACTATTACTTAGACAACAGAAGTTGATGAGGAAAGATGGGAACTGTGAAGGATATACTTAAGGTATGCATTATTAAGAAACGTTTTTCTTTTTTTCTCCCAGTCATGTTGCACTATCAGAACTAAACTGGTTCTTATATCTCAATCCTTTAGGACTATAACAGTGTCAATTTGTTTTCTGAAGTGAGGACTCTTGGTGCCTGATTGAACTTCAGCTTTACTTTGTATTATTTGAGTGAAATGTATAGAACTGTAGGTTGCTATTTGAGAACCTAATGGAATAATTTGCAACTCACTGTAGTGTTAGATGTGTTTCTTTTGTTATTATTGAGCTCGGGTTTAAATGTTGGTACAAACTCCTATTCCAGTTTGGTGTTGGTTCGGTATTTGATATTGGGGTGGATCCAGATGGTTCTGATGGACTGACACAGTCATTAACAACCCGAATGAAAAGAAAAAAAAAAAATAAAAAAAAAATGCATCCTGGGATGCCAAGCCATCTCAAATGCTGGGATCCAACCATCCTGGTCCATCTTGATCAGTACAAAATAGGATATTCTAGTTTGACATGAGAGGGGATTGGTGTCCCAGATGTGTCCCAGGTATTATTCTCAACAAAACGATCTGGTGCTTGCGGGAGATGTTGATATGATTCACTGAAGGATGTAGTAGTGAAATGCCTTTGCTTTGATTCTTTCTCAATAGATGGTTGATGGCTCAAGGAGGGGAATTACTAGCCCCCACCATTCTCATAGACTGAAGTTGGAGAATCTATTCTTCTCAGAGGATGTATAAACTTTTATTTCCTTCCACCCCTCCTTTTTATGAGTGTGCTGGCCTGCATGAGCATTGGATGGTAGTCTACTGGTTAGGTAAGAGTGGGAGCAAGTATGTAACCCCATACTTGGGGTGGAGATAGGCCCCCATATTTGCATATGGGGTGTGAATAGCATGTGGGCACAGGTGGTGCGTGTGATCAAAATATGAGAAGTATGTGATGGATGATTGTGATCCTGTCACTCAAGATTCCATTCTGATGTCTCGCTTTTGCATAACTGTGCTTGTGCAGCCATTAAATTAGGTTGAAGCAGGAAAACAAAAATTTAAGTGTTTTGGCTAAATAAATTTGAAATGGTACTAAAGTACGAGCTGCTTCCTGTAAACTGAATTTCATGGAGGCAAAAGATACAACTTTGACTGTATGACCATGGTATCACTTTTATATGGAACAATGTGCTTGATCAGAGCTAGGAGCTTCTTCAAAATGTCAATATTATCAAAAAAGAATGTATTATCTTTCCTCTTCTCTAGAAGAACTTGTCAAATTTCTAATCTATCAGCTTGTCATAAATAACTGTGCTTTGCCTTTATATGGTTGTTAGCAGCAACTACCTCATATTGCAGGAACATGATAATATTGGAGTTCTGGATAGATCTGAAGAGAAGGAGCGAGCACAAGCAAAAATCCAAAAATTAATTGCTGTATTTTGATATCTGTTCCACAAAGCACCAATGATGGGAACATCTGTTGTCAAAGGAGTGTTGAAGGCTGTCGGAATGACAAAGCTCTATCATGGGATGCATATGGATGTTAACATGATATATGGCTTTGACCTTTAACATGTTAAGGCACAATAGTAAATTTTAAATAGTTCTTTTTCTTTTGTTGTAATTTGGGGGTGTTTGGTTCGTAACTGAAATTGGAATGGGAATGAGAATCAGAATAGCTTGGAATCGAAATCGGAATGGCTAAATCTTCTAAAAAAGCGTTCTGTATAGATTGAGCCATTCTCATTCCATTCTGGAATCAAAATCGGAACGAGACTCCTTTCAACCAAATGGCTCATTCATTTCGATTTCAGACCCCACTCTCCCCAACCAAATAGTCTTTTAGTGGCATATTTATTTTTGAGAAGTCAACGCATTGTCTTAGAATTCTTACATTTCAAAGATTCATAGTGTAGCTGCTTGCTCATCAGGTGTAGCATCCTCTTCCTTCTATACAGGAAGACCGCTTAAAAGACCCCTTCACCTACTCAAGTTCGCCTGATTAGCATTATTTGTTTGCTTCATGATGATGCAGGGATCAAGCTACCCAATTTTTCAAATAAGGTTTAACATGTCCGTTTTGTTGTCTACTTAATGTTATTTTTCATCCATTTTTCTTGTTCTATTGATTGTGTATTTTGAGTAAATCCATCATATAATGACATATGAATACCTGGCTTAGGAAAGAGTCTGCTAGCAGCGGTGCTACTAGTTTTTGCTAGAGGTGCATTTCGTATTCATGCATTATGATCGTGTCGACATGATTTCAACATGAATATAATTATGAAAAATATGAATATGACATGATTAATAACTATATCAAAATTCTCCAACACATATATGAATCTATTTATTAAATATATTATTTATTTAACATGATTATTAAACGTGTCGTCATGGGTTAACATATTTATACTATATGTTTAATATGAATAATCTATTTTATGTAAAATATATATTTTAATAAATAAATTTTCTCTAATCTGTTTAAACAATATATTTCATACATATATATATATATATATATATAAACAACAATCAAGTAAATTATAACTCACACTAATATCATATAAATACATGATGGTGGCGGTGCATTTGAAACGAAAGAGAGAGTTGAGTTTGGTGGTTATGTGTGGGGATTTATATGCTTGTTTAGTTTTGTTTTAGGGTTTCTCATAAAAAAAATAAAAATTATATTTTTTTGTATATAAATTAAACATGTCATAAATGGATTTATAGGTTAACATGCGATACGACACGAAATTTTTTGTGTCATAAACAAGTCGACATGAACCTGTATAAGTCCATCACTAACATGAAAGTTAGGCGTCGTGGGTCATGTTCACATGTCGTGTTGAAAGTTGGCATCCTTAGTTTTTGCCCGTGATTTGTTATCACTACCCTCCTTTGCGTGAGAAGAGGCAGGCCTTAACCACTTTCAACTCTTATTTGTGGTCAAATCTTTCTCGCCTAATTCATCTTTTCATGTTTCTGTCCAATCAATTCATTCAATTATAGGATTAAATTACGTACGAAGTGCTCATTCTTCAGATTTTATTTTGTGCATCCAGTGTGCCGAAGTTTTGGTTTGCCGCGTCTGTTTACTCTCAAATCCATGAAAGAAAATGAATTACCACCTATGGAAAATATTAAGTAATCAAAAATCTTAGCAAGGACCTGATGGCTTCTTATATTGTCTTAGAATTCCGGGGAAGACGACCAATTCATCTAGTGAGATCTATCAATGATAGGGACTCTCTAACAGATGGTTCAAGATTTTTTTCCAAATATCAAACTACGAATGCGGTGAAAATAAATGAAATTGTAGTGCGGGACAAACACTATGGTGCATCTACGAAAGCATTGTCAATATGTTTGTTTAAATGAACGTTTGACTACTGTATCTTTGGTAGCTTTAATGAATGATGTTTGCTGATGCAGTGATGCTTGCTGTGTTTCCATAATCATGGATATGGTTGGAAAACACCATTGCAAGTTAGGAGCCCCTTAATCTACAAATAAAGTGAGATCAGTTGAGGAAAATAAGCAGTTGCTTCTTCCTAGGTGACACCAGATCACCTCAGTCTAATTTAGCATGGCTGGGGATTTTGCATGAACTTCTCAGTCCAGTACCATTAAAAATATACGATCTTCAGTATCCGTTATTAAATTTTAGAGACCTAAATAGCAACTGCAAAGCAGAAAACCGGTTCAGATAAAACTATTCTTTTGGCGGCTCCTCCTGAGAAACAAGCTACTGACGGAGGACACTCTCTTCAACGTGGCTGGAATCATCATCTCAGGTGCGGTCTATGTAGAAGAATGTTTGAAACAGCCAATCATCTCTTCTTTCTGTGTGGTTTTACTTCCTCCTTATGGGGAAACTTCTTTCACAAGCTGAAGATTAGAGGACTGCCAACCTCTCTATCGGACCTCTGCGGGACCTGGATGCGGCA
Source organism: Elaeis guineensis (assembly GCF_000442705.2). Taxonomy (NCBI): domain Eukaryota; kingdom Viridiplantae; phylum Streptophyta; class Magnoliopsida; order Arecales; family Arecaceae; genus Elaeis; species Elaeis guineensis. Next base: position 9,377,618 of record NC_026004.2, on the reverse strand, counting down.
AACCATTCCCAAAAAGGATGTAAATGGATGGATTCTCATCACCGTTGCTATCACTTGGGCTATCTGGTTAGAAAGGAATGATGGAATTTTCGGTGCTCAAACCGAGACGGCGGTAGGCACTCTTAGATTTTCTCCTGTCCAGCTGGAGTTTTGCAACCAAGATAAGATGCTGGGAGGGTAAAGAAAACTCTAATAGAAAATTGGAATTCAGTTGTATTTGTTAATTTTGTCTTACTTCTGGTGCTTCATATCTTATTCAGCCTAACTGCTTTTTGTCCACCTCTCCTTTGTCTATCTACTCTTACTGTTGCTTTGTATCTTTTTCTGGTTTTAATAAATTTTCAGTGCATAGCGCACTACAACCCTCTGAAGAAGCAACTGCAAATCTTTCGATTTCATGAATCAATGTTTCGTGTTGGGTAAATATGTTCGGTTCTCATACTAATTTTTTTTTTTTCCAAGGAGTCCAACCAATGGTACAGCATGCTGGCGCAGAACTAGTAATTGCAAGACGGGAATTCTAAAAACAGGACAAAACAGAAGTCCACTTCTGAGTTGGGATTTTCTTTATGATTTCTAAACAATTAAGGTCACGAAAACTGTGCGCTTTCGGTTGTTTATCCATTCACAGACAATCAAAGGACAGGGATGAACCCAAAAGTTTGTGCGTCCATCCTTCCTCATGTATTTGCGTCTAATGCACTCCCATACACCATCTACAGCATTGTGCAATGGCATCAGTTCTCTATGGTTTTTTTGACGTAACAAACCACCGTTGATGGCGTACCAAAAGATCTGATGCATGAAATTTGTTATTGGTTCTAATACCATCGATGAGATAATCTGATTGCTTGAATCATAAGTTGTTCGTGCTGGAATACTCATATAAAAATTAAGGAATTCAAGTTGGCCTCCAAGATTAAGGAGAAAGAAACATCAGAGACGGGGAGTGGGAGAAAAACTACTGATTTATTGCATACAAATTTCTAAAAGTTACACACCAGCAAATGATAATGTCATCAAAACAACAGGAAAAGAAAAATTACAAATGTATTAGAACTCCAGGAAATAGAAATTACAGAAGGCAAAATAAAATCAAACAGAAAGATTCAAATCAAACAACGGAACCATGAAAGGAGGGGGAAAAAGCATCAAGCGAAAGATGAGGAAAATCCTGAGCAGCCGGTGATCCTCTTGGTATCTGGGTAAAGAGAAGATTACTATAAGATTAGCGACATAACAACCAATTTAAAGGTGCTAGAGAAATCAAAAATGGAAACAAAAATGTAATGGAAGGAGAAATCACCTCAATGAAAAGAGGATGCTTGCATGCATGTGGACCCTTGCTTTATCGGTCCATTGATTCTTCTGATTCCACCACGTTGGTTTCGAAAGAGGGAGGGTCCTTGGTACACCGAATATATGATGAGAAGGTGCCATTGATCTTGACCTGGGGGATCGGCTGAATGATGGGCCAGTTGGGGCCGTCCTTGAGGAAGGTCTTAAGAAGTGGTAAGCTGCATGTTAGTTTAAATTCTTTGAGATTCTGCATAGCAGCCGGAGCATTTTGGAGTAGCTCCAATAACCACTGTGGGAGGTGCTCTGTCCGTCCATCAGCATCGGTGGTGGATGCATTTTGGAGTAGCTCCAATAACCACTGTGGGAGGTGCTCTGTCCGTCCATCAGCATCGGTGGTGGATGTCTCTATGAAATAAGAATGTAGATCTACTCTCAGGTATTGCAACTTATCAAGATTCTCCACGTGCTCCAACCTTGGGCGCTTCGCTATTCTCAGAGATTTCAGTGAGGGAAGGTTGTTGATTTCTTTTACGTTGTCGGCTCCATAGATATTCAATTCCTGTAAATTGGTGGTATGCCGTAGGCCTTCTGGAAGAGCTCTCAGCTTGGGACAATTAAATAGTCCCAACTTCGTTAGACGAGGTAGCAACTTGGGGGCTCCTCTTCTTTCTTCACCAAACTCCTCCACCATACCAAACGACCATTCTTCCCAGTTGGACATCTCCTTAAAATACAGCCCTTCAAGGTTGGGAAACGAAGTCGCTGCTGACGATGCACGGGGGCCAAGAAATTCAGGTCCGATGGTTTTGATTGCACCTGCTCCAATCGCAAGGAATGTCAGCTGGGGCAACAGGCCCAGTGGAGGAAGAGCTCTCAGCTTGGGACAATTAAATAGTTCCAACTTCGTTAGACAAGGTAGCAACTTGGGGGCTCCTCTTCTTTCTTCACCAACCCCCTCCACCATACCAAACGACCATTCTTCCCAGTTGGACATCTCTTCAAATTTCAGCTGTTCAAGCTTGGGAAATGAAGTCGCTGCTGACGATGCACGGGGGCCAAGAAATTCAGGTCCGATGGTTTTGATTGCACGCATTCTCCAAATGCAAAGGGATTTCAGCTGGGGCAACAGGCCCAGTGGAGGAAGTTGTGGGAATGATATACAATTACATAATTTTATGGATGTCAGGTTAGGAAAAGAGGCACTCAAAGGAGAGGACATCATCCAGCCCAAAAATCCAGTACCGATGAAGTCATAAATCTTGAGTTTCTGTAGGTGGGTGGATTGAGGAGAGAGCTCATTATAAATCTTGTCATTTCTCTGGATTGAAATTGCTTCTTCCTCTTCATTACTCTGGATTGCCATTGCTTCTTCCTCGTCATTACTCGGGCTTTCCATTGCTTCCCCCATCAAAATTAATGTCCTCAGAGAGCGGCTGTTTGCGAGTACCAAAGCTCCGCTTGGTTGTGCCCTCTTCAAATTGTTTATCTCCAGGAATCTCAGCCGGGACAGAGATTGTAGCTCCTTCAAATCACACCCCTCATCATCTCTTCTATCATCATGGCCGATCACAAATCCTTGAAGATGGTTCAAATGTTTTAATTTGCCTATTCCCTTTGGCACATGAGTTAATGGAGTTTCTTCAATACAAAGGCATCTTAGATTGCACAATTTGGTGATGGCCTTAGGGAGAGTATGCAAGTATCCACAACCTGATAGGTTCAATACCTCTAGGTTTACCAGGCATCCGATGGACTCTGGCAACTCTTCGATATCCGTCCCAGAAACATTTAAATATCTCAGATGCAAAAGATCTCCGATGGAGTGGAGGCTCTCAAGTCTCGTACCGCTCAGGTTCATGACTCGTAGAAACGTCGAACTTTCAAAAAGTTCATTCTCGACCATCGGCAACTTTAAACTCCTCCAAACAAGAAGAGTTCTTAGGCATTTTTGCTGTTTCATTACATCAGGAACTTCTAGTATCTCCCCTGTGTTAACCATTGACAAACGACGTAGTTTACTCAAAGGATTTGCGTTAGGTGATTGTTCGTGATCACCAAGAAAAATGCTCTCATCACGCATCAAAAAATGAGCAAGGGAACGTAGCAGATCATGCATCTTGCAGTAATTGCCAGCTACGTCACTCAAGCGACCATACTTATCACATGGCTGTAAAAGATTCCTCCCGATTAACTCCCTATAGAAATCCTCTGCTAAATCTTCCATAATTGTATCTCCCTCTGCTCTTCTTACAAAGCCTTCAGCCACCCAATAACGAATAAGCTCATCGCGATCCATGGTAAAATCCTCAGGAAACAACGAACAGTATAGAAAACACTGTTTGAGATCAGATGGTAAATATTCATAGCTTAAAAATAGAGCTCTTGGGAGTTGTTCTTGAAGTTGGCTCATAGACCAGGCATCACTTTTGAGAATTTTATTCCATTCCACGTTGCTTCTCTCCTTCGACCTTAAAACCCCTCCAATGGTTTTGATTGCAAGAGGAAGACCGCCGCATTTTTTAACAATTTTAACCCCAATTTCTTGTAAGCTAGAGATCTCCTCCTCCTCATCATCATTATCTCCAAAGACTATCTTGCAGAGCAATTTCCAACCACTGTGGTCATCCATTTTATCAACATGATGGATCTCTGCTCCCTCTGTTACAATACTTCCAGCCACGTTCCTATCTCGAGTGGTAATTACAATCTTGCCGGTAGATGTTGCATTTTCAATGGCATATCTAAGCAAATCCTCCCATACATCTTTTTCCCATACATCATCTAATACAATAAAGAATCTTTTTGAAAGAACCAAGGAAAGACAGGTTACAAGCTCTGCCTTGGTTTCAGCCTTCCCATAATTTCCACCCCCACCCCTAATTATCTCTTTTAGCATTTTTGTTTCTGAAAAATCTTGAGAAATACACACCCATACTCGTATAGGAAAGTTCTCTTTTATTATTTTGTTATTGTATATGTTAGAAGCAAGAGTGGTCTTGCCGATTCCACCCATCCCAACGATCCCCAAAACTCGGTATTTTTTATTATCGTCCTTAATTAATAACTCCACGAGACTTTGGGTAGCCTCTTCAATTTTTGGCCCTACAATATCAGACTTAATCACATTGGGAAAAGTTTGACGGGTATTTACTCTACCCTCTAGAGCACTTTGCCTAGTGTATTTTAGTGCAGGCAATTTTGATCTATCCTTGTTAATCTCTTTTAGCCTATCATTAAGTTCTTTAATTTTTTTACCAATTTCATGCTTGAACTGGAGGAAGCCAGGGGAATAAAATGAAGATGAGGTGTCGCGTACCGCTAATGTGGAGGGATGATTTTCCAACAATATTCTGCCCTCGATCATACAACGCTCGATGATATCCTCCGCATCATACATCACATCTTTCAACTCCACCACCCAGTTATTGATGGTCCGGTCTTCATGCCTCTTGTGCTCTGCTGATTCAAGATATCCGCTTAGCCTCTCTATTCTTCTTTGAAGCTGCTTGAGCTCGTCCTGCACATCTCGCATAATGAAAATCTCTCCCCAGATAAATTCTGAGAGCTTGTCAAGCAATTTTCCCACAAAGGCTTCTAAGATCATGGCCATTTTTTCAGACTGGCAGAGGAGGATGGATCTCTCACCACTCAAAGAGAAGAGCAGGTCGTGAGGCATTATTGATCCTTTTAAGTCTATATGTAAAGATCCCAAATACCTTGACCTCGATGATTGACGGTATTTTAAGGTGCTTTGATAGCTGTGCAGTGGATGATCCAGCGGTCGCCAGGCAAGGAAGGAAGGTGCGTTTTTCTTTCGCGCGAGGGATATCAGTGTTTAATGATAGGCATTTGCGACGGTGCTCCCAAGGCCATTTATGGCATCCTTCATTTAAATAAATTCTGGCCGTCCGATTAATAAGGAACGGCAAAAAAAGTTTTTATCGGAAACTTCCAGTAGCCAGTCACGTGGCAGGTGCGTGTAATTTGTTCAAAAGTCAGGGGCGTTTACAAAATGTGACTTCGGTTGTACGGTAATTGTTGAGCGGCATTTTGGAAGTCATCTTCTTCCTCATTCTCAATCGTTTTCAAACTTGTGTTCTTCCTTATTTCTCGATCCATGGTATCCATCTCCTATTGGCGATCAAGTAGAAGATCATGTGAAGCGACGATTGGTGCTCGTCGGCGGTTGTGGATGATATGTCTTCGTCTCATTGGTATTTTTCGATGGCGTGCGGCGGCTGCCATAATGTCGTGGATCGTTCCCGTATTGGTCTTCTCTACTAGAGGGTGTCTTTTACCACGTTCGATCAGTGTTCCGGTCGATCATTTATTCAAGGAATACCCTCTTTTACTTCCCGCAGACCAACTGTTCGACGAAATTCCGAACCACCTTCCGACCAACAATTTTCTTCAGTTCTTTCATCAAACAGTAAGTTGTCTGTTATGAAACCTTTCATTCATTTGGTTGGTTTAATTTATCTTATAAGAAAAGAAAAGTTTTGAAGTTCTCGTGTAAAGCGAATTCTGTTGGAATCCAAAAAAAAGAAAAATGATACATGGTGTTGGGGTAATGCATATTCGGTATTCAAATGGTGGTTATTAGATGGTAGAGATAAATCTATCTATTTACCATTCTGTCACTGACTTCATGAACAGTATATTTGAAATTCGAATTTCTTTATGTCAGTTGAGCACATATTTATTTTACTGTTATCTACCGTCACTTCCCATTATAAGGCCAGTGCTTCATGCCAGAAACATATCTGACTAACTAAAAGATGGCCATTATTTTCATTTCGTGATGTATGTACATGTATATCTTTTGAATCTCTATCGGCCCATTCTTTTACAGAAAAAAATTTTCTAAAAATTTATATTTATCTAGATAAATATTTTTTAGAAACTATGCAGATAAAAAAATAATTTATTCATATTCTTTTATACATAAAAATTTGGTGTTTGTAGGTTAAAATTCCTATCCATACATGGTTGCACGATAGAATCATGGTATAAAGTAAATTAATCTTTATTTATGAACTATGTAGAAAATGAGTTCCATGCAAGATACAACTTCAATGCAAGCTATTGATTTGGCAATAGATATAAGGTGCTCTCCGAGACGATTGGCTAGTGTAATTGATAATTTAAATAATGCACAGAAGGATGTGGTGAAAGAGATGGGATTTGGCAGTATATTATATTTACCAGCGATCAATCTCCATCAAGTTTTTTTAGCTTGGTTGTTGAAAAGATGTGATCCCATTAAAAGATCGATCTTGATTAACAACATAGATATCTATATTACAGAATGGGATTTACATTGCATAATAGGGTTGAGTGATAAAGGAGAGGAGATATTGAGTCAAAAGCACAAACCCAATCAAGTTTTATTGGACATCTATGCTATAGGGGGCATAAGACAGATCACTATAAATTACTTGATTTCGTGTATCAAGAATAGTGATGATGGAGATGAATATTTTAAAAGAAGATTCATTCTTTTACTAATAGGAGTTTTTGTTGCCCCATGCATAAGGGCTGATATTCCTATTTCCTACTTAAATATTGTTGAAGATGTCAACCATATTCATACATATAATTGGGCAAAATTCACCTTAGATTTTCTCTTTTCAAATATTTCAAAGGTGCAGTCTGGGAAGGCAAAACATCTACAAGGATACCTTGCATTTCTTTAGGTTGGAACTTTTATATAATATTCAAGTAATCTTGTTCTTATTTGTAATTTATTTTATTTAATTATTAGGCCTGAAATGTTCTATATGTAGTTCTGGTACTATGAGCATATTTGGGTTTCTCTACCTCGATCTGTTATTGTTTCTCGTGCACATCCTCTCATGGGTTACTAGATAGAGGAGCATTGTAGACATAGAGAGGAGTATGAGATGGAGCATGGATGGGGCAATGGGGAGGTGATAATGCTATTGAGTCTTCTTAAGAGAGAAGAGCCTCTGTGTCTAGGGAGGAGATCGAAAAATATGATGGCGAATGTTATGGATCCCCAAGTAATATCAAAATAAACTTTTATGAGTTTGTACATTTATTATGTATGTCAAGCTAATATTATTTTATATAGCAGAAGAAGCATATAATGTTTGGATTAAATGAGTCACCACAAGATTTAAAGTATCGAGCCACTAGTAAGGAGGGGCCTTCTGAAAATTGTAAAGGTGTGGAGAAAGCTCCTTCTGAAATTTGTGAGAGTATGGAGAAAGCTCAGGTGCAAGGCCACAATCAATTTTCAGAGGTACTAACAATTGATTTTATCTCTTACTGTGATCTTTATTAATAGATGGGATGAGAAATACCAATACTAATTATATTGGCAGGAAATAATTCTTCTCTTTTCACGATGTTTGTTATCTTTGGAGCAACAATAACATCGTTTAGAGAGCAAAGTTGATCAAGGGATCTCACTAATGCAAGAAAAGTTTCAAGTATCATAAAACTTTTGATATGAAAAATTATAATATACATGTGTTGAAACGATTTTTGCACTATGAATAATTAAGATCTATATGGATTCAATTTTTTTTTTTTCGTAGGAGATATTGAGGAGGCTAGATGACAAGGTGCAAATTCAACCCATAAATGATATACCAATTGTGCAGAAAGATTTAGAGTTACAATGGAATATTTCTTCGACATGCCATGAGGTTACTTTTATGCAGGTAGTCACTTAAGAAAAAAAGAAAGAGAAAAGTATCCTCTCACACAACTACTAGAACTTTGTTATCTGCTGTAGCTCAGAGAGTAAAGACAAGGTACCAGAAGAAGCCTTGTTCATACGTAAAATCTTCTTAGATAGTAGAATCCAAATAGTACAGGAAAAGAAAGTGGACAAAAGTATCGAAAAAAACTCAATTATATTTCACCAGCTGTGAAGTTTTACCAGCAAGTAGTATGTTAAAAACATCAATAGTCAATGAAGACATGCCTAGCAATCCCATTAAGATACTTGGCAGCGTGCAAGTTGGTTTAAGCTCAGATGCTCTAATGACTATAGTAAAACTATAGTGTCTCCTGTTTACAAAGTAATCCATTGTTTTTAAGAAAAAAAAAGAAAGATGACTTGCACACTTCATATGTTTCTTTAGATGAAGCAAAAAAAAGAAAAGTATCTTTGATTTTAAAATGTAACTACCAGTTACAAAATCTAATACAATCGATGAGATAATGTGATTACTTGAATCTCCGCCTGTTGTAACACTGACAGGCTGTTTCAAATCTGACCAATCTTCCATCACAAAAGAATCATAAGTTATTCGTGCTGGAATACTCGTATCAAAATTCAGGAATTCAAGTTGGCCTCCAAGATTAAGGAGAAAAAAACATCAGAGACAGAGTGTGGGAGAAAAACTGCTGATTTATTGCATACAAATTTCTAAAAGTGGCACACCAGCAAATGATAATGTCATCAAACCAACAGGAAAAGGAAATTACAAACGGATCAGAAGTCCAAGAAATAGAAATTACAGAACAACATGAAATCCAACAGAGAGGTTTAAATCAAACAACGGAACCAATGAAAGGAGGGGAAAAAAGCATCAAGCGAAAGATTGAAAAAATCTTGAGCACCCAGTGATCCTTTATCTTCGAGAAAGAAACAGGAGCATTGGTATCTGGGTAAAGAGAAGATTACAATAAGATTAGCGGTATAACAACCAAGTTAAAGCTGCTAGAGAAATTAAAAATGGAAAAAAAAAATGTAATGGAAGGAGAAATCACCGTGTTCAAGAGAGGCTGCTTCCAGACCCTTGCTTTATCAACCCACTGATTCTTCTGATTCCATCACGGTGGCATCGAAAGAGGGAGGGTCCTTGGCATGCCGAATATATGATGACCTGCCTCTTGGACGCCGACACTCTTCGATCTCGACCTGGGGGATCGGCTGAATAATGGGCCAGTGGGGGCCGTCCTTGAGGAAGGTCTTAAGCAGTGGCAACCTGCACTCTAGCCCAAATAGTTTTAGATTGGGCAGAGCAGCCGGAGCATTTTGGAGTAGCTCCAATAACCACTGTGGGAAGCGCTGGGGGAGGCGCTCTGTCTGTCCATCAGCATCCTTGGGGAATATCTCTATGGAACGAGATAAATTTACTCTCAGGAATTGCAACTTATCAAGATTCTCCACGTGCTCCAACCTCGGGCACTTCCATATTTCCAGAGATTTCAGTAAGGGAAGGTTGTTGATTTCTTTTAAGTTGTCGGCGCCCCCGATATTCAGTTCCTGTAAATTGGTGGCATGCCCGTAGGCCTTCTGGAAGAGCTCTCAGCTTGGGACAATAAAAAAGATCCAATTTCGTGAGATAAGGCGGGATCCTCTCCTTTCTTCACCAAACCCCTCCACTGTACCAAACGGCCATTCTTCCCAGTTGTACATATGGTAAAATGCCAGTTGTTCAAGGTTGGGAAATGAAGTCGCTGCTGACGATGCACGGGGGCCAAGAAATTCAGGTCCGATGGTTTTGATTGCATCTGCCCTATAAATTCGAAGGGATTTCAGCTGGGGCAACAGGCCTAGTGGAGGAAGAGCTCTCAGCTTGGACACCTTTCAAGTTCCAACTTCGTTAGAGGAGGCAGCGACTCGGGAACTCCGCTTCTTTCTTCACCAACCCCCTCCACCATATCAAACGATCATTTTTCTTAGTCATACAAATATTAGGATTTAATGTCTTGAGATTCGATCCACATTGAGCCCACAGCGAGATCCGTAATGAAAAATAGAGTCCAATGAGATTAAGATTACCTCAAACGGAGCTCGAAAGGAGGAGATATATGTGAGAGAAGTCGGCACAGAATCTGGAGCGATGGAAGACCATCGGTGGGCCGACGAAGTGGCAGCGGTGGGCCGCGGCCTAGGTGCGGCAGTGCACGGCTGGGCGTGGCAGGGCACGGTGCCTAACCCAGGCTCAGGCGCACGGGCCGGCCCGGGCCCGGGCGTACGGGGCACGCAGGCCGGCCCAGGCCCGGGCATGCGGGGAGCGGCCCAGGCCCACGCACGCCCTTGGGAGCCCGTTGCCTGATCCACCGTGGACCGAACGGTGCACAGGGAGGTCCGTGGACCATGTGGGTGTTCCCATGCATTTCTCATGGTCTATGGCACTGTTCCGTGAATTGATACACGATCCAACGGTATGGGTTGATCCCGATCTCGATCCAACGGTTTGGAGAGTTATTTGGGTTTGATTAGAAGTCCTAATCACCATCTAACATGGGTTTAAGCTTATATAAGGCACTGTTTGATGAACAGTAGCTGGTGGTGGCTTGGTGGTCTCGTGACTTGGTACGGCGCTGTTCTGAGAAGAATGCAGAAAAATCGAGAGCCCACGCGAAGAGAGAGAGAAATTTGTGATGCTGAGAGAAGGAGTAGGGAGGCTCATGGACAGCGAACAGCGGTCGCTTCAGGGATTTATGGGGTCTTGTTAGAGAAAAATTTTGTGAGGAAAAATTTTCTGTAAGGGAGAAATAGGATGTACGAGGGTTGAAAGTGAGATATCCTCTTGTAATATTTTTTTTCTCGTAGTGAAGTTTGCATGTCCCGTAGAGACGAGTTCTTTTTTGACTGATGCACATAATTGATTATTTTTTATTTTATTTTTTTTTCTTCCTGCTACATCGTGTGGTATCAAAAAATTTTTGAGAGATGGTGTTTTGGCCAGACATTTTTTCGACATTTTTTCAACAACAAGTGTGAAAGCTTCAGCTCGAAATGAGTCGCTGCTGATGATGCACGTGGGCCAAGAAATTCAGATCCGATTATTTTGATTGCATCAACTCTTATTATTATAAGATATTTCAGCTGGGGCAACAGGCCTAGTGGAGGAAGAGCTCTCAGCGCGGGACAATATTCAAGTTTCAACTTCGTGAGACGAGGCAGCAACTTGGGGGCTCCTGTTGTTTCTTCACCAACCCCCTCCACCATACCAAACGACCATTCTTCCCAGTTGGACATCCTTGTAAATTCCAGCTCTTCGAGCTTGGGAAATGAAGTCGTTGCTGACGATGCATGGAGGCCAAGAAATTCAGGTCCGATGGTTTTAATTGCACGTGCTCCCCTAATATAAAGATATTTCAACTGGGGCAACAGGCCCAGTGGAGGAAGCTGTGGGAATGATATACAATTATCCAGTGTTATGAATGTCGGGTTGGGAAACATCAGCCACCTGTAAAATCCAGTACCAACGAAGTTTCTAATCATAAGATTCTGTAGGTGGGTGGATTGAGGAGAGAGCTCATCATAAATCTTGTCATTTCTCTGGATCGCTTCTTCCGTATACATAGATCGTTCACAACTCAAACATAGCGTCCTCAGAGAGCTGCTGTTTGCGAGTACCAAAGCGCCGCTTGGTTGTGCCCTCTCCAAACTCGGTATCTCCAGGAATCTCAGCTGGGACAAAGATTGTAGCTCCTTCAAATCACACCCCTCATCATCTCTTCTATCATCATGGCCAATCACAAATCCTTGAAGATGGTTCAGATGTTTTAATTTGCCTATTCCCTTTGGCACATGAGTTAATGGAATTCCTTGGAGACAGGCATCTTAGATTGCACAATTTTGTGATGGCCTTAGGGAGAGTATGCAAGGATCTACAATGTGCGAAGTTCAATATCTGTAGGTTTACGAGGCATCCGATGGACTCTGGCAACTCCTTGATCTCCGTCTTAGAAACATTTAAATATCTCAGGTGCAAAAGATCTCCTGCGGAGTCTGGGAGGTTCTCAAGTCGAGTACCGCCTAGGTCCATGACTCGCAGAAACCTCAATTTTTTAAAAAGTTCATTCTCGACCATCTTTGTCTCATAACTGTTCCAAACAAGAAAACTTCTTAGGCATTTTTGCTGTTTTATTTCATCAGGAACTTCTAGTCTCTCCCCTGTGTTAACCATCGACAAACGACGGAGTTTACTCAAAGGATTTGTGTTAGGTGATTGCTCGTGATCACCAAGAAAAATGCTCTCATCACGTATCAAAAAATGAGCAAGGGAACGTAGCAGATCATGCATCTTGCAGTAATTGCCAGCTACGTCACTCAAGCGACCAAACTGATCATATGGCTGTAAAAGGTTCCTCCCGATTAACTCCCTATAGAAATCCTCTGCTAAATCTTCCATAATTGTATCTCCCTGTGTTCTTCTTACAAAGCCTTCAGCCACCCAGCAACGAATAAGCTCATCGCGATGCATCCTATAGTCCTCCGGAAACAACGAACAATAAAGAAAACACTGTTTGCAACCCGATGGTAAATATTCATAGCTTAAAAATAGAGCTCTTGGGAGTTTTTTTTGAAGTTGGCTCATAGAGCATACTTCGCTTTTGAGAACCTTGTTCCATTCTAGGTTGCTTCTCTCCTTCGACCTTAAAACCCTTGCAATGACCTTGATAGCAAGAGGAAGGCCGTCACATTTTTCAACAATTTGAACCCCGATTTCTTTTAAGCCAGAGATCTCCTCCTCCTCATCATCATCTCTAAAGACTATCTTGCAGAGCAATTCCCAACCACTGTCAATATCTATTTTATTAACATGGCGAATCTCTGCTCCAATATCTCTAGCAACGTTCGTACTTTGAGTAGTAATCAGAATCCTACCACTAGCTGTTGCATTTTCAACGGCATATCTAAGCAAATGCTCCCATACATCTTTCTCCCATACATCATCTAACACAATAAAGAATCTTTGTGAAAGTGTAGAGCAAAGATGGTGTATATATGAGTTCCTGCTTAGTTTCAGCCTCCCTATAATTTCCACCTGCACCCCTAATTATATCTTTCAGCAATTTTATTTCTGAAAATTCCTGAGAAACACACACCCATACTTGTCTAGGAAAGTTCTCTTTTATCCTTTCGTCATTAAATATGTGAGAAGCAAGTGTGGCCTTGCCAATTCCACCCATACCAACAATCCCAAAAACTTGGCATTTTCTATTATCTTCCTTAGTCAATGACTCCACACAGGGCCGGCCCTGGGACAGGTCAAACTGAACGACCGCCCCAGGCCCCAGACCTAGACCTTGTATTGATGTTTCAATAGGGTGCAAGGATGGTTTTCTACAATATTATAACAAGAAAAATAATTAAATAGGTTAATGATGGATTTTATACACTGTTTAACGAATATATCTATAGAAAATTATTGTACGTAGATTAATTTTTCAATGATAATTAATATTTAAAGTATGTTAATTTTTAATAGAGAAGATCTTATTTTTTTTATTTAACCCTAGGTCTAAAAAATATCATGACCGGCCCTGACTCCACGAGACTCCGGGTAGCCTCTTCAATTTGTGTCCCTACAATATCTCCATAGAAAAAGTCTGACGATTATTTACCCCCCTCACTTGATCACCTTGCCTAGTGTATTCTAGTGTAGATAATACATTTGATCTATCTTTTTCAATCTCATTCCACCTATCATTAAGCGTTCTAATTTCATTACCAATTATATGGCGGAACTTCAAGCAGCTAAAGTAAGAAAATAAAGATATACCGTAATGGCGTACCGCTGATTTGGGTGGACGATCTTCCAACAATTTTCTGCCCTCGATCTTACAACGTTCAACGATATCTTCAGCATCATACGCGATATCTTTCAACATCACCCATGTATTGATATTTCGGTCTGTATACCTCTTCTGCTCCGCAGATTCGAGATAGCCTGCTATCCTTTCCATTCTTCTCTGAAGCTTCTTGAGCTCGTTCTCAACGCCTAGCAACATGGATATCTCTTCCTTTGCAACTTCCACAAGTTTGTCAATGCATGCTTCTATGAAGGCATCTAAAATCATTGCCATTTTCTGAGAGCAGTGAAGGCTGGAGGATCTCACACCGCTCAAGAAAACAAGTTGGCTCTCAAATTCCATGTCTTCCGTCTTCTATAGCACTGCCTCAAGTCCTTTACTTAAAAGCGAAGCAACAACTGCTGTTGGCTCTTGCTCGTACGTACGTAGAAGCTATTCTTCTCGTGATACAAATCACATCAAAGCACGAAAAAGGAAGAGTAAGAGATAGAAGCCTAGAGCGAATTGAGATTTTGGTTACCCTCTGGCGAGATACTTGACATGTTCTCGTTGTTTCCTGTATGCCGCTGATCCATTATGAGTAGCCATTGGCTGGTTACATGGTACATACTTTAGCCTTTTGTCAATCCACACCTGATCGATCTCACAACGTTACTAGCAACTACTTGGTTTGGCCCGGCTCTCAAATCAATAATCTAACAGTTAAAAAACAATAAAATATTACATCATCTTACGTACCTATAGTTTAAAAATTTCTTATGCATATATTTCAATATGTATAAGATATAAACATTGGATGATATGTGTTGAGGTCGAGTGGACTTGGTCTTGGACGTAACCCAATCATGTAGGGTAATTAATCTGATTTAGTCTCGGGTTAAGGATCAAAGTGCAAACCAAGTTTGGCTTTGATTAAACTGGATTCGGGTGATAACCCAACCAATCGATATCTCTACCATCTGTTGGAAGCCTGGCCCAAAAAGAAACAGCATAGAACATCTGTTTCTTGTTAAAGCAGCCTCACTCTTATCAACTTTTCTTTTTTGCAACAGAACATCTGTTTCTTGTTAAAGCAGCCTCGCTCTAATCAACTTTTCATTTTTGTAACAATGCTTTCTTGGAAAGTTTGTCATTATCTTCAACTACTGGTAATTTCTATGATATCTATCGTTAGTATCTGTAACAAAAAGTAATGAATAATAGTGAAAAATAAAATGCTTAAATTTATTGTCCACAAAATAAATATAATTTTTTATCTTATTTGGACAACCAAACTCCCAATCCAGGGACATTATGTGCCTAGTTTCTGATAGAATCGGGTGCAATACATTAAAACTTTTGAAAATTGCAGTCAATGACTATTTGCTAATAAAAATCTGAATTAATGTCTATTTAAGCATTCTTCTAGACGTTAGCAATGAAGTTTTTGATATCTATACGTTTCATCTTTGGTGGAATCTCATCTTACCTATATTTAATTATAAAATAATAGTTTTGAATTTGTAAATTTTACACAAAAAAAAAGTGTTGCAAGAAATGGCTAGATTAATTTTCTTTTTTTTTTTAAATACAAAATGATGCACACTGGGAATTTCCATATGATTCTACTCTTGCATCTAAGTACAATATGTATAATATACATTCCATAAATTTTCGATGAATATTTACCAAACATCTGATGCACACATATTGAGTATCCAATACATGCTGATAATTTTGTGATTGAGTGGACTTTTTTATGTAATATACTTGATGTAGAATTTTTATGTCGACTTTCTAGCTAAAATATCATTTTGTTAAATATAAATTACATCATTTAGTTAAATATAAATTATCTTTTCATTTTGAAAATAATTTTTTCCATTTGGAAGCAAAAAGTCTCAACCTTTGTTTCCTAAATAGTCCACCCTCAAACTAGGTAGCAACTAGATTTTCTTCTTTACAATTTGAAAAACACCAAAAATGGTGGATACAATGTGATCCCCTAATCTATCGAATTGTTTTTTTTAAGAGGATACGTAAGATAGTAACCTGCTGGTTTGGATCTTAAATAAGTAACAGACAATTACAAACCTGAAAATTTTTGGTGCAAAGTAGATTATAAGCACAACAATATGGCCATAAAATCAAAACTTTATTATTTTTGAATTATAAATTTGTATTATTTTAAATTGTATTAATTTTGTCTTTTATATCATTTTATTTTATCAATTCTTTGTTCTTAAAATTTTTAGACCTCGTCTCTTATTTTATTTATGAATATATACACTCTTTTTTTTTTTTTTTTAAAAAAATAAAGATCATATTTTAATATGCATGAGATGTATTTGATTGCCGGTAATGGTTATTAAACTTTGCTATTCATATGAATATCTTGATATTTCAATTCCTAATGTTCAGTGATGCTAATGATCTTAAATAATGGTGATACAACTATTATAATGGTCATCATAACAAATTCGACCATTATCATTATGTTATCGAGGTAAATAACATGATACATTATAATGGATGTTATATTTTTTTTAATTTTTTATTATTTTTTATTATAATAAAATATTATAATATCCATACTAATTGTTATTTTCAATTGTACCTTTTTTAAATAAGATATTATCTTTTGAAAATTCAAAATTATTTCTCTCAAAGTCTCCTCCAAAAATAATTACATGGATTGAAAAAAATAATACCATTTTAATTATCTAATAAAATGTGAAGGAAAAATCATTTTTTATGTCATTACTTATAACATTGTTATAATTATTGTTATTTCAATAATTATTTTTATATTTAAAATGCTTAAAAAATGTATTTTGAGATAAATATTTAAAAAAAAAATGAAGGAGATGGGTCTTCCACATTGTTATTATTAAAGTCTGGTCATGGATTGTGCAAGGGTGCTGCTTACAACGAGGGAAAAGATGTGGACCTTGGGATAAAGGCTGACAGACGGAAACTAAAGCCGTACCTTTACGATGCCCTGCATGGGGTTGCCAGAGTAGTTATAATGGTCAATAATGATCATGGCCGAGTGAGGATAACATTGTGAGTTAGCACTTTTGCAATGCTCGGAGAAAATCTTATCCTATTTTATCTAACTTATCGTCTCGTCTCGGATATATCCCCGGATCTCAATTTATCTCCGTTATGACCACCTACCGAGCTGGAAGAAATTTCACGTTAGCGTTGGTTTGAAGGCAGGAATAAAGACAAAGTGCAATACTGGCATCGTGCTGGTTTAAGGCTGGAATAAGGACAAAGTGCATGGAGTTGATTTGAAGGCTGGAATAAAGACAAAGAGTAGTTCTAGCATAGGGCTGATCTGAAGGTCAGAATAAAGACAAAGTGCAATATTAACATAGCATTAATTTGAAGGCTGGAATAAAGACAAAGTGCATGGGTCTCGTTTGAAGGCTGGGATAAAGACAAAGCGATCGTGCCCGAGAAGTTTCTGCGGATCACTTTATTCGTTGCTTCGGATTGTATATCATTTTAGAGAATTTGATGCATGGTCTATGGATTATAAGCTTCTTTATGTTGATAGTTGAAAATGCTACAATATTCATGCAATCAGATGCAGCATCCTTACCCTTCAATATCGAGAGAACTCCTTGCCAGCCCTTGCAATTTTTATCACTGATCAATAGCCCAACAACACCAAATGGAGTCATTCTCAACGCCCCAAATATGCTGGGTCAGGCCTGGGCATATTTGAACGAGACCTGATCAAGTCACATCTTATGACATGATGCGGACCATACCTAATCCATTACCTGATCAGATTAGATTGGGTAGACTGACAAAAATTCAAAATTGCCATTCAAGCCATCCAGAGGTCAATCATGATCTATATCTCATCCAAAATATCCAGATCCCGGTTGGAATAAGATGAAATCATGTCTATGATTGAGATTAAGAATCCAATAATCTTCTTATTGCTAAATAATTCAGATTACACCATGAGCATATCCATACTAGATAGTAAAAGTAAAGGTAAAAAATGTTTCTACTGTTTCCTGCGTGCCTCTTATCTATTGTGAGTAGCCATCGGCTAGTTACGTAGAATACACCAACCATGCTTGAATTGAATTGAACTACTGCAGGATCATACTTGATATCGGAAACAGCTCGCCTCTAGGCTTCGACTTCATCAAGTTTAGAGGGCCTTCTCTGGAAGATGATCTATCGGTGTTTGTTTCTTCTAATATCTGTACATCTTAGCTAGTCCATGGATACGCCTATGGGAATGCAGGCATTATTAGGGCTCTAAATGCATTGAGTGTTGATCATGGGAGACGTGCCTTAGTTATGTTTTGACGCATAGTTTTGGACCTATGTCTGATCCATTGACCGGTTGAATTGGGTTGGTTGGGTTGGGTGCATTAAAAAAAAATAAAAAATAGAATCCAACCTGCCGTGCAGGCTAAGTCAAGGTCAAACATTCCAGACCCGAGTTAGGACCGGATCAAGTTGGCTTTACGATTTGGATCAAGCATTTTAGCAAGTATTTTATAACTAAATATATAATAATTAGTAATCAATATAAAAGTATTAAGAATTTTCAAATAAAATTGAAAAATAAAAGGCTAACTTAGACGTGAGTTTTCATTCAAATAAAACTTTTTTAACATAATCCAAGAAAGTGAACATATTAATGTACAATCTTAGAAAATAGATTTTAAAGGGTGGATAACCGATAAATTTAAAAACATTGAAAATGGACATGTGTTGAATGTTTCAATGAATGTAAACAAAGCTTAGTGAGAGAAGATGGGAGGAGGTGGGGATTGCTTGGATGAGTGGAGTATTAATTTAGGCAAGGATTCACTCAGGACGAGAAAGGTGTTTGGGGGAAAGCAGAGGCCAAGCAGGGTTCGATATGGTTCAGGTTTTTCGGGTTTGATCCATTTGAGTTAAAGAGAAATCAATATATTTTGGATCGACCCACATTTATAGAACTTGATCAATTCTGCTAGACTAGCTTAGGTCAGAAATTACAAAGGCCATACCCAATTTGGTTTTGGCGTTCAATGCCAACGTAAACTACAGGTATTCAAAACTAGGTCCAATCAAGTTAGGACCTAGTTGGGCAGTGGGTCGACCAAACCCATCCTCAGCCCATGTTGCCAATAGAAATAAGAAAAGGCTCGCTCCATTCGTTATTTGATTTCTAGCATGTTCTTGGAGGAACCAAGCTGGCATTTTCAGAAGCTAAGATTCCTTTATGATAAACTTTATTAAGAAAGCTATTACGCTAAATAACTGCTCATCAATGTCTGATTTGGTTCCTCACGAAGCAACACTTTATGTAGATTATTCTTTTTATATAAGATTTAATTAAACCAATATTGTTAAGACCATGATTGAGTCGTAAATCACAGAGGGACTAATTAATCAGATTGGACTCCGTATCAAATTGTAAATCGTCGGACTTCTAGAATTTTTTGAATATAAAAGTAAATGAAAAAATTGAAATACGAGTCAAATATAAAGTAAAAGAATGAAGATATAAGAACTCATTTTCACTATATGGACCTATTTATTAGAAAATTTAATATATCATCTTGCAATTCAATTATCTTTCTCAAGTAGAATATTTTGGAAGAAAACAAGGACAAGATTTGAACATGGTTGTAAAAGTACAAACTTTAAATAAAGTTGCGAACTCTATGAGCTCCAATGACAGACTTGTTTATTTTATTACTCTAGACTAGTTCGTAGGAAATAATTTAAAAACCCCATAATCACATAAATTATGTATAGTGGACCCACTTATTATTTGCTACGTAATTAGCATGATCATCTTGGATCTCATGATCCAAACGAACGGAGTGTCCATCATATATGAATCTAAATCCTGGGATCCCACAATAATCCAGGTCCAAGGATAGGATCCAAATCATTTTGAGCCGCTTTGATTTGGATTGTAAGATCTAGACATAAATCACAAGAATTCAATCACGGAATGTAGCCATGAGTGAGGCTTATATCCACTTCTTGCCACGTATGACAGACATCGAGATCCGGAAGAGCTCCTACTAATTTTCTATTCTACCATTGAATAAGCAATGGGGCTTCCAAATCTAAAAGTTCACATGCATGGAAGGCAGCAATGAAGTGGAAACTTTGAGTTTCTACCATGCAGAGGAGCTAACCGCATCCTTTCCTAAGTAATCGTTCTTTCCTAAGCTGCATCTTGGAAGACCTGAACTATGATGAGAAGATTCATCATCTCGCCCAAGGCCATCTAGCATCGCTTCCTAACACCCACACACCAGTGTCGGAAATGAACTTATGTTTGCTTTCCAATTCACTCCTTTCAGGCTAACTATTATCAATGAAGTTAATAGCAGCTAGGGGCTTCTGAGCTCCTAAGGTTTCATCTTTTACTAGAGGCATTTTTTACCATCTTGTTAGGGGTTTGATTTGAGTTACTAGGGGTAGAAGAAGGAGAGAGAATTTGTTAGAGGGAGGGAAGGAGCTGATGGGATATATAAGGAGAGCAACTTGGGGAGAGATCAATTTGAGTTGCTATATGTGGAGTTTGGACAAAATGTGTCACGTCCCCGATTCGAGATTGTGAATCGAGTGTCATGGCAACCACCGCATATTCATAGAAAACTCTTCCCATAAGCATGCAAGGCATCTTATCATATTATCTAAAACAACAGCGGAAAAATTAAACAATAATTTAAAATCTAAAACATAACGATCTAAATTTTTTTTTTTAATATCTCAATAAATTCAACAACGATTCATAGACTTTACATCAAGTTCAATAAGCCTTTAACCTAAAATAAAAATATGGAGATTCTGCTTCTGATCACTCTTCCATTCATATCTTGTATCATCTTAATTCCTCAATATCTGTAAAAACAGTAAAATAGGAGGTAATGAGCTAGACAGCCCAGTAAGCAATGATCACTTTTCAACAGATTTCATTAGGCATTTAAGTAAATCATCATTTATAGAAAATAAGCATATAGAGTTCATCAATTCGAAATCAATTTCAATTATGTAACATAATTCATGCCAAATTCATTTCTTTTTCAAAAATTTAAGTTTCTTTCCAAATTTCAATTTCTTTCGTTCTTAAATTTTTTTCGTCAACCATGAGCTATGACCACATTTTTTCTATGGCAGGATCATAATACCGCATATCTGCTTGCGGTAGGCTGCGAATCATCTGGCAACCATGTCCAGACATGTCCTTTGGAACCGCTGGTCTTACTGGCGGTTTGTCGCTGGTCTCTCTGACGACATATCGCTGGTCTCGCTGGCGACATAAACTCTCAGGACAATCAATTGCCAACGTATATGCCTCCATTGGCGGGATCCTTTACATAGTCAGGTTGTCAATTCATAATGTTTCTTATATCATAATTCTTCATAAATCATATTTCATATTCTAATTTCGAAAATAAAACATATAATCATGTAATATCGAAATCAATCAATATAATGCATCATGGAATCAATATGTTCAATCATGCTTCATCATAATATTTCAAATAAGATATTTTCATAACAAAATATCATTCATCTAATTTATACATCGTTTCACAAATCATGTCAGAAAAATATATTATAATTTACCGATAAATCTAGAAAAAGTGAAACATTACTTACCTCGAACGCATTCCAATAAATCCATATAATTCTATAAATTTTCTTC
The DNA here is from genome assembly GCF_000442705.2 of Elaeis guineensis. Classification (NCBI taxonomy): domain Eukaryota; kingdom Viridiplantae; phylum Streptophyta; class Magnoliopsida; order Arecales; family Arecaceae; genus Elaeis; species Elaeis guineensis. The sequence goes on along the minus strand of NC_026004.2, from coordinate 9,356,110 downwards.
CAAAAATTCTATTCGTAGATCATATCGCAATATCCCATAATCAAACATCTACAATCCTATACAGAATCAATTTCAATAATTAGAAAGAATACGAATACCATATTTCAACGGTTTAGATTGGGTCCGATCATCTAATTTCATCTAATCAAAATCTAATTAGGACCTAAACGATCTAAAGTTTGACTATCAGATCAAATCAGATTCGAAGTGATAGGACCAAGGTTTCTTCATCGATTTCATAAAATCAAGTGAAGAGAGAAAATCAGAGGAGAGAGAATTCATGAGGTACAATTCGAATTGATCAGGTGACACAATCCAACATTATGATTGGTCCAATATCTCAATTGGTGAAATCAACATGATCAAATCAAGTCATGGCTAGATCGAAATCATGGATAATCAAATCTAAAGATTCATGGTCTGATTAAGGTGGGTGCCAGTACGTTGTCTGACAATCATGGATCAGGATTCTTCATTAGAATCAGATCAGGACTATTAAAAAAAATTTTTTCATTCACTAACCTTTTTAGAGAGAGAATCAATCAAGAGAGAGAATATTTTAAAGAGAAAAAATTTTAGAGAGAGAAAATTCTAGAGAGAGAAAACTCATCTTGAATTCTTCAGACAATATGATTCAACAAATTCTGATCGATCAGATCAAATCATGCTAAGATTATCATGTGGACAATTCAATAAGATCATGAGAAATAAAATCTAAAAATACCTAATCTGATCAAATTGAATGTCGGTGTACCGTCCGACGATCACAGATCAAAAATCCATCATGAGGATCGTTTAAATTCATCATCATTCTTCTCAAAATTCTAGAAATCTTAGGAGAGAGAATTCTAGAGAGAGAAAAACCAATTCTAGAGATAGAAAATACTAGTTCAGGCTGAAGAGAGAGAGGAAAGAGAGAGAAACTCTCTTTTTCATATTTTATTATTTATATCATTATTTATTTAATAATTTTTTTTTATTTTATTTTTCTTTCTTTTTTTCGTTCTTCTTCTTTTCTTTTTTTTCACGGAAGAGAGAGAGGAGAAAATCTTATTTATTATATTATTATTATATTATTTTTTTCTTTTTCTCCTTTTTTTTTCTTTTTCTTTTCTTTTTCTTCTTTTTCTTTTCTTTTCCTTCTTCTTCTTCTTTTCTTCTTCTCTTTTCCCATGGGTTTCTTTTGGGCCGAAACAAGGGACCGTGAGGTCCCCTCGTTGGCTGGCCGACCGGCGGCACAGCCGGCATGGGGCGGCCATCGGCAGGAGGGGAGGCGATCCGGCGGCAAGAGGAGGCCAAACCGGTGGTCGGCGGTGACCACCGGCGTCGGAATCAAAGAGAAACGGCAAAAAATGAAGGTTACTTCTGCAACAAAATCCGGCGACTCCGATCGCCGGCGAGCGTGCACATCGGCACGGGAAGGAAGGGGGAGAAGAGAGGAAGGAGAGGAGGCTTACCTCCGTCGCCGGCGAAGCTTTTTCGGCGAGAAATTGGACGGCACAGTGACAGGTCTCCGTGAGAAATTTTCGGTGATTACCGCCGTTTTGCCCCGAGATTTCTCGATGAGAGGAGAGAGGAGGGTTCTCCTCCTTAAATAGGGCTGGAGGGAGCTCGTCTCTGACTCCGATTGGGAGCCGACGAGCCATGTTTTTCTATTTTTTTTTTTTTTTTTTTGGAGCTTTGTTACATGGGCTGGGATTTGTTATCGGCCGGGCCATCACAAAATGGGTTGAAAACATCTCGTGGAGCGGATGTTTAAGTCGGGATATTTCAACAATCTATTAAGTTTGAATGGTTGAAGGAGATCAGACATCTGATAGAATAGATGTTTAACTGATTTGACTTGCCAGATTGATGGCTATTTTCGCAACCAGGCCATCACAGGCCATGGTTATGGTCCGTTTTAGTGTAACCAAACAAGAAGATTATTTATTGATGCCAGTATCTATAATAAAATAATTTTCTTAGTTTCAATTGACATATTTTACCTACTCATGCTGGGTGTATTGCTTTATGTACTCACAAAAATACGTGAAATATTTCATGCTTAAACTTATAGACATAGAAGAGGAGATAGACTTGCTATGCTAAAATGATATGGTGGCCTACAATGGCAATTCTTCAATTTAATCAAAAAAGAAAAAAAAAACAGAGAAAATTTTTTTTTCCTCCTGACATTGTCCATAATTTTTTTTTTTCTTCTCCTCTAGAAAATATAAAAGCTTTTATCGAGTGACTCTCTATAGGTAGATGTTTATACATAATATATTACCAAAAACTGTCATGATGTCACAATTGGAGCAAGTCATCTCTTACTACCTTCCTACGCAATGGTTTTCTTTTTCTAGATTTCAAGGATAATTATATGCATATTTTATTTATTGGCTTTTTCTAAAATGAGCTCAACTGTCCATCCCTTTGCCTCCGAGATGCAATGCCATGGCCATAAATCCTCATGGGCAAGTGAATTTCATCTGGCAAATTTGATGGTTTCAGTGGTCTTGCCTCTAATTTTACCGGTTCCATCCAAAAATTTTAAACAGAATCAAACGTTAGTAACAAGTAGAAAACATATAGAAATTATAAAGGGAAAAGGTCAGTAAATTAAATAGGCACCATCCAGATTCAATTTGGAACTGTTTTGATGTGTTATTCCGGAAATTTTTTCATGCTCAAATAATTTGAAATGTATGATCTTTTCAAATGAAAAGCTAACATGAAATTTGATTTATGATTTAAAAATGTAATGTATCATTTTACTGTTTGATGGTAGTCTAATGTATGCCGGTTCATCAGATTGAGCATCAAGATTATCAGGTTTATGTCAAAAATTTGCTTTTGTTATATTGCATTCTTTTTAGGAAAATCTAATGCCACAGGTTTTAACCTTTGCAAGATACAAATTTGCGTTTAGTCTTGCTAAAAGCTTCTTTTTATCCACAAGAAAGAAGAAATAGCAAGTGTTTGCCTAGATTGTGCATATATATATATGACAAATTTTTGCCCCTATAGTTAGCCTTGGCTGAAAATTTAAGACATTCTTTAGATTTTAGATTGTTTGTGGCTGAAACTGAAATGTTTCAATTTCTGTTTTGGTGTTTAGGTTGAATCCCAAAACCACATTTTTCATTTTATTTGCTTTTGGTAGTTGAGTCATCATTGAACTACTGCTTATGAAACTAGGGAAAACATTGTTGCAAATAACCCTTTGGAGAAAAGTGGTGACCAACAGGCAACTGTTCACAATAGGATGTCCTATAGACTTGTCGCTTTCAGCTCCAAAGAACATTAGAAAATTTTAACTAAAATTAGAATAAGGTGGACTGTCAATTTTCTTGTTTAATTTTCATCAAATGGAAAAGTCTCATAGCCTGATAACTAGTACTGCATGGCTTTTGGGTTTATCTTTACATGGCAGTGCATACATCTGATCCCACTGTCTTTTCCTCTTAAAATTGATATTTAGTTGGGTTAGATGTTAAAGTTGTTTGAGATAACCCATTGTAAACAGCTTATGTTATGTTGGTGACCCGTGTATGGTGTTTTCAAAAGGATTATGTTATCATGCAAAATTTTCAGATCCAATACCATGATGCCCTCCAAAATTCCACTTGATCACATTTAAGCCTGCAAATGGGTCGGTTTGGACCGGGTTTTGAGTGATCCCGACCCGATCCGATTTCTTGATCGGGTCTTGATATTGAACCCATATCCATCCCAATAAAAAATTGGATCGGGTCAGATCGGATCCATGATCGAATTTATTGACCCATTGGATCATTCGGGTCGGATCGAGTCCATATATAACCCAATCCCAAATCATGAAATACGGATCTAATTCGGATCGGATCGGATCATGGGTTTAAAAATCTACATAAAGTAGAATTAAATGTCACATCGACAGCAAAATAGCATGACCATATCTATCTTTTTATATAGATATTCTCTCCTCTCCTCTTTTCCCACGTCTTCTCACTTCACCATTGATAGTGGATATTGTATACCATCTCTAAGGCAATAGTAATATACAACAGTAAACAAGTAACTGGATATTTCAATTATGAACAACTGTTGGTATGTCCCCAGTTTACTTTGTGTTTGTGAAAGGACTTTTAGAAAAGTTCTGAGATTAGCTGTAAGAATGGCATTTCTTGTGCAGTGCATTAATGATCTTCTAATAGTGTGACAGTATTAAAGATTTTAATAAGAGATTTAAGAAAGAATTTGGGTGAGTCACTCTTTTAGCCCAAACCCAAATTCTTATTTGAATGAGTCATTCTAACTGAGTTCGGATCTTATATTTGGATCCGGTTCGGATCGGATCGGATTAGATCATATATCTTGAGATCCAAATTAATCCAAAAGTCTCCACGGGTCGGGTCGGATCCAAATTCAGAAAATCCAGATCCGACCCAGAAAGATGAACGGGTCTAATTTTTGAACCCGACCCGACTCCATGGGTCTTTTAAATGGATTCGGGTCGGATCTAATCGGGTCAGGTCGGATCGGATCATGGATCAACCCGATCCATCTGCAGCCTTAATCACGTTGCCATTTGTGAAGTTCTATAGTTACTCCCGGCTATGTAAGCAATATTATGGGTATATTTTAAAGTAAATTAGCCATATAAAAAAAAGTTGACCAATAACACTTTCCCTTGTTTTCTACGGCTCCTTCAGGTCGTGAATTGTAAAAATAATTATTATTAATTATTCTTTCTTATTGTGATTCTAATCCTCCTCAAGGCCCTCTAAAGGGGTTACTTATTTTTCTTATCTTGCTTTTTCAATTACATATCTTCACCTTGCTGCTTCTTGATGGCCCCGCAAGTGCATACACATGATATTTAATGCCACTTCATAGTGGCTTGTGAAAATTTGACAAACACATAATTGATATATTGACTCATAAATACTACAATAAAAATTTTAAAATATTAAAGCCATTCTTTTTTGTTTAAGTTTAATGATACCAATCATTCCTTTTATATCAATAAAATAATAAAATATAAGTCTACTTTTTATGAAACTTAATAAAAGAACTTATTATATATTCATAAAAATATACTATTTTCTACATAATTATGCAATTGATAAAAAATAATATTTTAAAAAAAAAAGATGTCCTACGCATTATGCGGGTTTTATGCCAGTTTATCCATAAAATAGAGGAAAATCTATTCACCTAAAAAAATGAGTAAGTCATTTTTCTATCAATCAAAAAAATAAACTTTTTTTTATTTTGTTTCTGAAATACCTCTAATCATATAATAGTATAACAATATAACAAGGATACACAATATAATATCTATATTATATTATATATAATCTAATTTCATACATTATAATAAAATTTTTTATTGACATACAATACTATATTATTATAATAATATAATATGTTATATTACTATATAATATAGAGAATATAATATAAATTATATTATATTATAGTATACAAAATTATTATTCCAATATGATATATTAATATTTCATTATAATATAATCTATTATTATAAGATAACTTATCATTATAATATAAAATATTATATTATATATGATATTTATATAATAAAAGGTATTATAAAAAATATGGGTAGATGCTAGCAACTTACCATGGGAAGTAGTAATGTAAAAAAATATAGATTTTCAATACATAAAAAATATTGATAAATTATTTTTCTATCTAAATATTTTCTAGAAAATGCTATCTAGCAAAATAAAGATTTTCAGAAAAATTATTTTTTTGAAAATCCATTAAATGCTCTCTCCAACCACATATTATCTAGAAATCTAGACATATAACTCAGGAAAAATCATCAGATACATCTGGGAATCACCATATTTAAAGTAAGATCCTACCTTCCCTCTTAAATGATGGTCCATGTCATCTAGCAAGTGGATTTTGTCACCCAGCAAGTGGATTTTAAGCACATGGATTTAATAGATTTTTTTTTATTCCTAAATGTAATGCATCATAAATATAAATATATGAGCCAATGGATGATAACACATGGCGGTTAAACTAGATGACACATGGAATGTTGGATGTGCAACACTTATCACACTAGGAAAGCACTAGCTTTTCTTTTAATATAATTGTATAGATTCAATTTGATTTTGCCTTATGTATATCAGCTTTGATTCTATAGAGACTCCTATTATCTCCCATGAATATTTGCAAGAATTACAAGGATTATATTGAGGTACTGCAGTATTATCAAATTTCATTGCACCTCGGCCTTTGTCTATTAAAAGGAGTATAGCATGGAATGTCATCAAATTATTACTATTATTTCTTTTTTTGGTAGAAAGGTGTGAAACTATTCATTCAGTGCAAAGAGTGTACAAATGCAGATACAAAAGGGCCTACCAATTAGGAAGAAATTGCAAGCCAAATAACCAACACAGCAGATTACATGATAGGATCTTAGTACATATGTGGAAAAACTGTTAGTATATGACAGTTTACAGTAAAACATCTGTGAACCAAGGAGAATCCAAACCACCTTAGTGGGAATAGAGCAGCAATAAAATCCATCCCAGCAAAAATATGAAGCTCTTGCAGATAAACCCAGGAGTACAATCCAGCAGAAGCAGTTGCAGAGTGTCAGACATGTGCCCACAACTACCACATAGCCCTACTCCCCAGCAAGCTTGAAACCTACATTCACGTTGAAGCATATGAAGACCATGTGAAGGCATGCATGCAGTGCAGTATACAGACCAAGGAAATTTCTTCGAACTGCCCAACAGCTGCACTGAGCACATATGCTGGAGAAAGTTGAACACCCGAAAATCAAACAGCAGCAGCATAATGCACAATAAGTGACATACTGAAACAAGCATATTAGTAAAAAAATATCTTAGACCATAGATCACTGAAACTGGCCTGCAAGAAACCCCAAAAAAACGTTAGTAATAAAAACAGTTTTGTTTGTATATTTTTTCTGTTTCATTTGTATGTCATCTTTCTTTTTTCCTTTTTCTTTTTTTTCCTTTTCCTTTTTTCATCTTTCTTTGCTCTTTTTGTTCTTTTTTGCTTTGCAATGGTATATGACGTAACAGTATACAAGTATGACCTGGTGAGAATCCAAAAAGAATATGAGCCTGTGGTAAAAGGTTTTCCAGTACATAGGATTCAGAAACAGTAAGTAGCTGTGTAGAGAATGGCTTAAAGGAATGAAACTCGTGAAGTTGAATCCAGGAACACACTAAACCAGTGAAATGTAATTCCCTTCTAAGTAACTGGAGATGAGCCTGCAACAGATAAAGAGTAACAGCAACCCAGCAGAGGTATTTGCATAATCTCAGAGTTGTGCCCAGAACTGCCACATGGCACACCTTCCAAGCAGGCTTGAAACCAACATTCACCTTTAAGCATAGAAAGGCCCTCTGGAAGCATACATACAATGAAGTATAGGGACTGAGAAAACTTGTACCAACCGCCCAACAGCTGCAGTGAGGATATATGCTGAGGAATACTGAACTCCCGAAGATCAAACAGGAGAAGCCTACAGCAACAGAAGGGATCCTTAAAGGCAATGACCAAGTGACAAAGTGAACCAGACAAATTAATAAAGTATATCTATCTTATACCACAGAGCCATGAAACCTGCAAGAACATCCAAAAAATTGTTAGTAATAAGTTTTTGTTTGTTTGTTTTTTTTGTTCCTTTTGTATTTCATCTTTCTTTTTTTTTCTTTTTCTTTTTTCCTTTTTTCTTTTTTCATCTTTCTTCTCTCTTTTTGTTGTTTTTTCCTCTGCACAGGTGTATGATATACCAGAATACAAAGTGTTGGTTCCCAATGAAGAGCAGGATCCAGAAACAAGTGTCAGTTCCCACAGAAGAGCAGGATCCAGAACAAACAAAATGAATCTGCACAGTTCACATATTGATAGCCTGTACATTCCAAAGCTAATATAATAGAAACCTTGATGGAGGCACCCAAACTGATGAAGAAATACATATCTCAGAAGCCACCAGAAATATGAAGATATTCTATAAGCAGCTATAATCCCATGTGTCGAAGGACCCGAAAGATGATCTGCATGTATGCAGTCTATGAACATAACCCTTCGCGGCCTTGCATCACCAAATTTGATGCTATAAACATGAATCATCTCCCTTATTATATGATAAAGCATGAAAATAGAGCATTGAGGATCAGCTAGCAACCTTCTTTTGGTACGGTGGATTGACCATTCAACAGCACATATACTTATGCACATATTATTAGAAACATACTGTGATACCTGCACACATAAATCAAGCAAAGTTACAAATTCCTTTCGTTCTTTTGTTTTTTTGGTTTAATTTGCCATCCTTTTTTCCATGCTTTCTTATTTTTCCTTTTTTCCCCTCAGATATTTTATCAACTCTCAATTTTTTTACCTCTATACATCATTCTCTTGAATAAGCTCAATTTTTTCCATATTCTTCCTTCCCCTGTTTCTTTTCTACATCTTTCCATCAGTAACCTTCCTTGAGAGAAACCTGTACCACCTTGTATCCGCCTAGAGGATAGATCCAATTTTGAGAAGGTGGATATCTTAGCACATGGAAAATTATGATTTAAGCAGGCAGATATTTGGATTTGATTCATCACTCCTTTAATCGAAACTCGATGATTGTTTTCTTGAGCGATCCCATGAATAAGCACCCAGCTTCCTACCATGCCACTGCCCATAATACTTAGGAACAATTTATAAGCGGTGTTCAGTTTGGGATAGCACCACCATGTTGCCCACTCCTGCAATAACAAATAGACAGTTATTCCGTCGCAGCCAATAACATGCGAAGATTAGAAAATCATATGCACATCATGCTAAGTAAAGCCTCATTTAACGATTGCAGGAAATTCCATGCGCATATGCTTGAAGTAGATATATAGCATGGTGATCCAAAATTTCATCATAAGCCCACATGAAATCCCCTTGTAATGCATTATTGGCCATGAAATCTGCCACCTGGTTCGCCTCTCTAAAAGTATGAGAAACTTTATAAATATTACTACTTACATTCCACTGCTGAAAATCTCTAATACAAAGGAATATATTTGAGCAAATGTAATGAAGAATCCTTTAACCAAGATACCTCAGTACCAAAATGCCCCTCCAACCAAATACGGGTAGCATGAAGTTCCTCTTGTTAAAAAGAAGGTAGGTTAGCATGCATAGATTTCAAAATCGATTTTGAAACGGCAGTGAAAGTAAATCTCGGTTAAACCCTTTGACCCTACATACAATAGATCATATCTATTAACAATCCGTGTCCAGATTTAACACATACATATAATCTAAAAATAAGAATAAAATATTAAAATCGGATCTCAATACCTTATGTGGGGCGAAATACAACGTAGCCAATGATCGTGGATCTGAGCGGTTCCTCTAGCTGCACACGTGTCCGACCTTCACAGGTATCCACATGAGGACTTGTTTCGATCAAAGGTAAGATGATCTTTCCGAGGTGCTAGTTTCTTTGTAAAGATCTTCTCTTTAATGGCTGGCCTAACTTCCTCTCAGATCTCACAAATTCTCTTAAGAACTAAGAAGAGCGGGGAGGAAGAAGAGGAGGAAGGAGGCTCGGGTTTTGAGCAGAATTTTTTCTTTCAAATTTTTCTCATGCCTGGCATCTAACTATTGGAGCCTATTTATAAGGAGGCATTGGATTAGGGTTTAGGAGGGGTGCCATACCCATGACACCATATTGGGCGTCCAAAAATTAACACCAAAAGGAGTGGGATGAGAAAGAAATCTGATTCTTTCTCACGCACACTTCTTCCTTAATGCAAGAATAATTGGCACCACAATGGTTTCCATAATCCCTTTGATTTGTTTTCTTCTTATCCTCTCACCTTGATTTGAATCAAATTCAAATTAAGTAGGAGATAAGAATCATGACTCGTCAAGAAATCGCCTACCATTTTTGTGCCCTCCTCTCTTATCTGTGCCCCTCTATTTCATGTAGAAAAACCTCACACCAACTCCTTTAGTGTGAGATGTTTTTCACGTGGAATCTTAGGGCATGCACAAAGGAAAAGTCCTAGGGATTTGGGACTTTGGGTGTTTCCTATTTTGGTTTAAACCAAATCAGATTTGGTTTGACCGAAGGAGAGAGAATAGAACCTAATCAAATTAGGAACCCAATCTCCTCAATCAAATTTTAATTTAATTAAAAATTAACTGAATCAAAGTCCTAATCAAATTAGAAATTATTTTTCCTCACAATTAGACTTAATCCAATCAAATCTAAACTGAATCCAATTCAATTAGACTTGATCGGAACCTCATTGCTCCATCAAATTGAGCCAATTAGCAATTCAATTGCTAATTAATCCTCCTATAATTTACTAACACTTAGTGAATTACATAATTATAATATTTGTATGAGATTAATCATCAATTATATTGATGATTATACCCTTCAACGAATCATAATTGTTAATCAACCACCTGATCAGATAAGAACCTCTTTTGTATGTGACCTTATAGATTTTATTCTATCTAATAGTGAGATATATTATGATCTTCATCACAATATCATTGAAACTCCTTTCGATAAGTTGGAACAATTTTAACTCTGCTCTTTGAGGATCATCGATCATCAAGACGATGCTTGACGAGTCCCACAATCCACTAGTAACACCTAGCAGTATATAGTGGTAACCTAGTAAAATAAAAATATGAATCTCTAGGTTCAGTTACCGTATGATTCAATCCTTCTATCGTGAGTTTCGACTTGATGGAGGTCATGAAGAACTCGTTAAATCTCATCGTCAGTCATATGCCAGGTTGGCTGAACTCGAGTTCACTTGTGAGTTTCGTAAAAAAAAATTTTCAATATTCACACTTACCTTAGTCAAAGATTTCTAAATTCAGTCTCGCGAATCGCATAAGATTTCTTCTTTTCTATCAAAGTCGATAGATTCTATTAGTACATCCTACTCCTAACAGCAAATCTAAATCTACTATAGCCAACATACACAGCAAGGATCCAAATAACTAGGGACCAAATGAATATATAGTCAAACTACAGTAGCCTCACTGCGAATAGTTGATGGACCATAGGTTAAAAGACTACTGACACCACTGCAGCAGTGAAAAGATAACTGACGAGTGAGTCGATATCCAAGTAGTTTCTTATGTTGATCATACTCAGTGCAAGTTGTTCTCTAATAACCACTTGCACTCTTACTCCAATATCTCCATACCGTAGATCCGAGACTCATCTACTTAAAAAAGAGATAATCCGTGCACCAATCTCAAATAAATTGATCACTATCCTCCGTAATGATCCTTCGATCAAAAGTATTTAGAAACTAACTATTAATAATATGTGTCTCAAATTTTCAACACCTTGAGAATATACAAAATCATCTTTATTAATTTTTAAGATAAATCGTGGGTATATAAATATGATGGCATAAAATTATCTTTTATTAATAATAAATGTATCACAAGTATAAAGTTATGCCCTGAAATTACATAATGTATTAGCCAATAATTGGCTTCTAGAATACACATCTAACAAACTCCTACTTGATTAAAGTCAATTGGCTATATACCTAAGATCCATCTTCTCAAGATGAGCTTCAGTCTTCTGTTGGCTAAGAGGATTGGTCAACAGGTTCGCCACGTTTTGCATGGAGTCGACTCTCTACATCTCGACGAACTTCTTCTCGAGATATTCACGTATGATGTGGAACTGTCGCTCTATATGCTTAGACTTCTAGTGAGACCTGAGCTCCTTAGCAAGGGCTATGGCATGTTGTTGTCACAGGCAATGCAATGGTATCCGATGGCATCACACCCAGCTCCACAACAAACTTCTTGAACCAGAATGCTTCTTTAGTAGCTTCAGAGGTGATGATGTACTCAGCTTCTATGGTCGAATCAATAATGACTGACTGTTTGAAACATCCCGATGTAGACTTTTATCATCGACATCAGACATAAAGTCTGAATCGGTGTATCTCTTCATTTTTAGCTCCGATCCTCTATCAAAGATCAAGAACAAATCTTTAGTCCTTCTCAAGTACTTAAGGATATTCTTCATAGCAATCTAGCACTCTTTATCTGGATTTGCCTAATATCTATTCGTGGCACTCACGGCAAGGGTTATATCAGATCATGTACACAACATGACATGCATGAGGCTCCCTATTATCAAAGCATAAAAGATCTTGCTCATGTGCTGGATCTCCTCAGGTGTATTAGGATACATCTTCTTGGAGAGATAAATGCCATTCCTAAGGGACAAGAGACTCCTCTTGAAATTTTTCATGCTAAACCTCTTCAATACCTTCTCTATGTATATTCGTTGTGAGTCCTATCATTCTCTTAGATCTATCTCTATAGATCTTTATACCAAAAATATAGGAAACGTCTTCTAGATCTTTCATGGCGAACTCTTTTGACAACCATACTTTGACCGATGTCAGCATATAAATATCATTCCCAATCAGGAGGATGTCACCACATACAATATGAGAAATATGACAATGCTCCCACAGATTTTTTTGTACACACGGCTGCTCCTCATTTTGATGAAATCAAATATTTTGATCACATCATTAAAGTGAGTATTCCAACTCTGAGACACTTGCTTAAGTCTATATATGGACCTTTGTAGCCTACAGACCTTGTGATCACTATTGCTGGATGTGAAATCTAAAGACTACTTTATATAGATATCTTTCTTAAGATATCTATTTAGAAAAATAGTTTTCACATCCATCCGTCATATTTCATAATCATGAAAAGTCGCAACTGTAAAAAGAGTCCAGATGAATTTTAGCATAATCACGGATGAAAAAATTTTCTAATTGTCAATGTCTTCTCATTGACTATAATTTTTTGCAACCAGTCTTGCCTTATAGATCTCCACCTGACCATCCGAATCGATTTATTTTTTATAGATCTATTTACACCTCATAAGTATAATACCTTCAGGTGGATCTACTAAGGTCCAAACCTGATTGGAATGTATGGAGTCAGTTTCTGACTTCATCGCTTCCTTCCATTATTCGGAGTCTACATCTAACATCGCCTCATCGTAGGTCTTGGGATCATTTCTAATGTCCCTATCTCCCACAAGAAATGCTTCCTTTAGATCCTCTGTAAGAATACTTAAGTATCTTTCAAGAGGACGGAAGATCTTATTTGATCTACGAGGTAGAGGAGATACTATATCTACTGGCTCAGTACTGGATTCAGATTCTTAGACTCGATGCTCTTCAAAGACCTTCTCTTCGAGCTCAATCTTCCTCTCACTACCTCTATCTTGGATAAATTCTTTTTTCAAGAAGACGGCATAGCGGCTCATAATCACATTGTGATCCTCAGGAAGATAGAAATAGTATCTCTTAAATTTCTTAGGATATCCTATAAAATGAGCCCTAAATGATCTAGCCTCTAACTTGTCCACCTATTGTCACTTGATATGGGTCAGACATCCCCAAATCATGAGATAACTAAGAGTTGGCTTCTTATCATGCCATAACTCGTAAGGTATGATAGGAACAGATTTAGAAAAAATTCTATTTAAAACATAAATAGCTGAAAGCAACACATGTCTCCAAAAAAAGATAGAAAGATCTATGAAGCTTATCATAGATCAGACCATATCTAATAGAGTCTGATTCCTCCTTTTGGATACTCCATTAAGCTAAGGTGTCCCTAGAGGTGTCCACTGTGAGACTATATCGTTATCCTTGTTAAGATTTGATGCCTCAAGATTCAGCCCACATTGAGCCCACAGTGAGGTTCGCGGCGAAAAATGGAGTCCAACGAGATCAAGATCACCTGAAACGGAGCTCGGATGGAGGAGATACGAGCTTTTGAAGTTGGCACGAGAATCGAGGTGGTGGAGGATCGCCGGCGACCGACGGCGGGTGGCAGCGGCGCGGCCGCAGGCGGCGGCGCGCAGGACGCGCAATCCAGACCCGCGCGGGACGCACGACCCAGGCCCGCGCGGGACACGCGACCCAAGCCCAGGCCCACGCGGGATGCGCGACCCAGGCCCGCGCGGGACGCGCGACCCAGGCCCGCGCGGGACGCGCGACCCAGGCCCGCGCGTCCCGCGCGACCCAGGCCCACGCGGGACGCGCGACCCAGGCCCGCGACCCTTTGCCCCGGTCCACCATGGACCGGGCGGTCCACGGAGGGGCCTGTGGACCGCATGGGCGTTTCCCACGCATTTCTCGCAGTCCACGGCACTATTCCGTAGACCGGAGTGCGATCCGACGGTCCAAGAGGCTCCCGGTCTTGATACGACGGTCTGGGACGTGATTTGGGTTGATTAAGGAGTCCTAATCACGATCTAAGTCATGATTAAGGTTATAAAAGGCCCTATACACAGAGAACAGGGTGAGTGGTTCGGGTTTCTCGCCGTACAGCACCGTACGAACCCGAGAAGAGAGAGAGAGAGAGGCGGAAGCGTTGCTGTGAGAGAAGGAGCAGGAGGCTCCTGGACAGCGGTCGCTAGGCTCTTCAAGAGTTCAGGGGGGTCTCCAAGAGAGAGAGAGCTTTTGTGAGGGGAACTTCTAGTGAGAGAGAATTGGGTGTACAAGGGTTGAGGGTGAGGTCTTCTCTTGTAAAATTTTTTTTTCATAGTGAAGTTTGCATGCCCCGTGGAGGCAAGCCCTTTTGTGGCTGATCCATGTATTTTGATTATTTTTTCTTTTGTTTTGTTTCTTCTTTTTTCCTGCTGCATCGCGTGGTATTGAAAGGATCTTGGGAGATGGTGTCCTGGCCAGACATCCACCCAACAAGTGGTATCAGAGCAAGGCGGTACAAGGACGCAGATTGCAGTGGTGGTGAGCAAGACTGAAAATGGAGAAAACAGGAACAATCAAGATGGAGATCAACAAGTTTGATGGTAAGAGTAATTTCTCCTTGTGGCAGGCAAGGGTGAAGGACGTGCTCATCCAACAGGGGTTGATCGATGCTCTCTTGTGCGATGAGAAGCCGACCACCATAGAGGTACGGGATTGGAAATGGCTACAGATGCAGGCGGTGAGTATCATCCGTATGTACCTGGCGGATGAGGTGGTGATCCATGTGCTGAGCGAGACTTCTCCGACGGTGCTATGGTCGAAGCTCGAGGAGTTGTACATGACGAAGTCTCTCACCAACACTCTTTTCCTCTGGAGACAGTTTTACCAACTGTGGATGACTGAGGGACAGAGCGTGCAGGAGCATCTGAGCCACTTCCAGAAGATCCTCACCGACCTTCTCAGCGTTGGCGAGAACGTTGAGGAGAAGAGCAGGGCGCTGGTTTTGCTGGCGTCGCTTTCCCCTTCGTACGAGTCTTTGGTGACTGCTCTTCTAGTGGGGAAGAGCACTATCAAGATGGATGAGGTCACCGCGGCGATACACCAGAACGAGGTTCTCAGGAGGGAGAACCCAGCTTCGAGCTCAGGTGGCGGTAGCTCAGCTTTGGTGGCTTCTGGAGGAGCAGGAGGCGGTAGACGGAGCGACAGGAGATCGCATCGAGGGCGGTCTAAGTCCAGGAGGGACTTGAGTAAAATCAGGTGTTACCGGTGTGAGGAGTTGGGGTATCTAGCCAGAGATTGCCCTCAACTGAAAAATCGGACGGTGGCTGCTGTAGCGACGGCCGGCAGCGATTCAGATGGAGATGTCCTGGAGATATCTGACGAGATATCTACTTCTTCCCAGCAGTGGATATTAGATTCTACATGCCCCTATCATGTGTGTTGCAGAGAGGAGCAGTTTGACTCCCTGGAGAACAGTGAGAGCACTATATATCTGCCGGATGGATCGAGCTGTGCGATCAGAGGCATTGGGACGGTCAGCTGGAGGACACATGACGGTACAGTGAGGAGATTGGGGGAGGTCCGATACATATCCGATTTCAGGCAGAATCTTATCTCACTTAGCAGACTTGATTCGAGAGGCTACAGGATGATAGCTGATGGAGGAATCCTGAGGGTGCTACACGGCGATAGGATTGTGCTGGAGGGAAAGAAGGGGAGCAGAGGACATTATTACCTGGCAGGGAGCCCAGTGCGAGGTGGAGCTTCGAGAGCCAGGTGGAACCCAGAGCGAGGTGGAGCTCCAGGAGGCGGATCGGGCACGAGACAGGAGACTCGGGAGGACGAGAGGTGACGTCGCAAAGTGAGATTCCTATTGCCGCAAGATGATGCCCCGAGCAAGTCTCAGGTCAGGAAGAGCACAGCATACGACGAAGATAAAATCGAGCAGCCTGGCTCGACTCCCATGTTTGCCCATCCATGATCAGCAGGCGATTGCCCCAGGGCATGGGGGCGAGGAGATCCAGAAGCTCTCGGAGTTTGGAGGAGACCGAATATCGAGTCGAGATGGAGATTGTTAGGATTTGATACCTCGAGATTCAGTCCATATTGAGCCCACAGCGAGGTTCGCGACGAAAAATGGAGTCCAACGAGACCAAGATCACCTGAAACGAAGCTCGGATGGAGGAGATACGAGCTTTTGAAGTCGGCACAAGAATCGAGGCGGTGGAGGACCGCCGGCGACCGGCGGCGGGCGGCAGCGGCGCGCGGGATGTGCGACCCAGGCCCAGGCCCATGCGGGACGTGCGACCCAGGCCCGCGCGGGATGCGCGACCCAAGCCCAGGCCCACGCGGGACGCGCGACCCAGGCCCGCGCGGGACGCATGACCCAGGCCCGCGTGGGACGCACGACCCAGGCCCGCGACCCTTTACCCCGGTCCACCGTGGACCGGGCGGTCCACGGAGGGGCCTGTAGACCGTGTGGGCGTTTCTCATGCATTTCTCGCGGTCCACGGCACTATTCTGTGGACCGGAGCGCTATCCGACTGCCCAGGAGGCTCCCGGTCTTGATCCGACGGTCTGGAACGTGATTTGGGTTGATTAAGGAGTCCTAATCATGATCTAAGTCGTGATTAAGGTTATAAAAAGCCCTGTACACAGAGAACAGGGTGAGTGGTTCGGGTTTCTCGCCGTACAGCGCCGTACGAACCCGAGAAGAGAGAGAGAGGCGGAAGCGTTGCTATGAGAGAAGGAGCAGGAGGCTCCTGGACAGCGGTCGCTAGGCTCTTCAGGGGTTCAGGGGGGTCTCCAAGAGAGAGAGAGCTTTTGTGAGGAAAACTTCTAGTGAGAGAGAATTGGGTGTACAAGGGTTGAGGGTGAGGTCTCCTCTTGTAAAATTTTCTTTTCATAGTGAAGTTTGCATGCCCTGTGGAGGCGAGCCCTTTTGTGGCTGATCCACGTATTTTGATTATTTTTTCTTTTGTTTTGTTTCTTCTTTTTTCCTGCTGCATCACGTGGTACTGAAAGGATCTTGGGAGGTGGTGTCCTGGCCAGACATCTACCCAACAATCCTTGAGATAGGTCCAAAATGTCTTATTAAGATATTCTCCTCTTCGATCTGATCAAAAAATCTTTATGAATTTTTCAGTCTGCTTCTCTATTTTATGTCTGAACTCTTTGAATTTTTCAAAAGCTTCAGACTTATGATGCATCAAATACACAAATTCATACCGTAAGTAATCATCGGTAAAGGTTATGAAGTAGACATAACCATCCTTGACCTATACATTGAATAGACCACACACGTCAGTATATACCAGGACTAATATCTCAATGATCCTTTTTTTATGTCCCACAAAAGATAGCTTAGCCATCTTTTCTTGAAGATAGGACTCATAAATCAGATAAGAGTCGAAAGTCAATGATCTGAGAAGACCATCTTTCTCTAGTTTGTTAAGTCTATCCTCTCTTATATGGTCCAGTCTAAAGTACCACAGATATTTCTGGCTAATCCTATCTCTAAGTCTCTTAGGTCCTACGATATTCATAGTCTGCTCGTTAAAGTTAACACTTACATCCACATGTAAATAATAAAGACCGTCAATCAAGAAAGCACATGGAACAATTTTATTTTCAAAATAAATTATATACATATCTTTATTAAAATAAAAATTATAGTTATGCTGTGCTAGCATGGATACAGAAATCATATTTCTACTGGCTACAGGTACAAAATAACAGTCTTTCAAAATTAAACTAAATCCTAACGATAGTCACAAAGGATAGATCCCGATAGCTATAGTAGCAACTCTTACTCCATTGTCGACTCGAAGAATGATCTCACCTTTCCTCAGCCTTCTAACTTTTTTCAGACCCTGCATAAAAGTACATAAGTGAGCACTTGAACTAAAATTTAGAACCCAACTAGAAGAAGAAAAATCATTAGATTAGCTTCAATTACGAGCAAATTAGATGTACTTTCAGAAGGCCCGTCCTTCTTCATGTTCTTGACGCTCGTCGGGTAGGTCGGATAGTTTTTTCTCCAATGGCCTTCGATATTGCAATGAAAATACTTTCTCTTATTGTCGGCCTTCTTGGGCACCTCCTTCTTGGGCTTGCTCTTGTTCTTTTGCTTCTTCGCAAGCTTCTTGTTCTTCTTTTAAGTAGACTTTTTCTTGAAGGAAGCCTATTCTACAGTCAGAACTGTACCTTTTAAATCTTTTAAGATGCCCTCGACTGTTACCAACATATTCAATAATTCGGACAAAGTGTAATTAATTTTATTCATATGGTAGTTCATGATGAATTGCTCAAATAAATCAGAAAGAGATTAGAGGATCAAATGCACCTATAATTTCTTGTCCATCATCATCCCGAGCTTCTGAAACTCTTCAATGTCCTTGATCATTATCAAACAATGATCATTGACGGACTGCCCATCATACATCTTTATTCTAAAAAATTTAAGAAAGATCTCAAAGCGAGCTATGCGACTCTACTCACCATACAACTCTTGTAGGTGAGTCAGCATGTTTTTGATAGTTTGCATGTCTTCATGCTAACACTGAAAATCATTGGACATAGACGTAAGAATATAGTACTTCATCCTATTATCTTCATCCATCCACTTCTCAAGTATAGCCCATTGATCAGGGGATGGATGAGCTAGCAATGCAGGTGCATCCTGATCTAAGACATGGGTTAACTTTTCAGAACTGAAAATGATTCTCAAGTTTCTGAGCCCGTCTTTGTAGTTTATCCCGATCAACCTATTAGTGTTAAAGATACGGGCTAAAGGATTTGAACTCGACATGATAATCTATAGAAAGAATAGTTTCTAATTAGATGTTTAAATTTGTTAAATGTTTGTTCTAGAGACTTTAAAAATAAACAAGGCTCCCACTATTTTCTTGAGTCTCTCATACTCCTCGGATGGAAAAATAAAAACTTATATGCGATAGATTTCTAATGGATACTGCAGTCTCATTGATCTATATACACTTCACCTAATAGTTATTGGTAAGCACAGACGTATGTGTGGATAACATCTTATCCATTGCTTCATTAAGTAAGATACAACGGATTCAGTCTCTAAGTCCTGTTGCCTCACCTAACTATTATTGACATATTTTTTTAGTTAAGTCAGACCCACCATTCACTAGCGAGCACAAAGCCGTCATTGGGTCCCTCACCTAATAGTTATTGGGCCCAACCCTATCTTTAGCTCGAGATATCAAATGTCAATAGAGTGATTGTATTTTTTTGATGCAACCGAACTACTGTAACCAGCTGAGAATGATCAATGCCAGGAAGGTATCTATATCTCTACAATGATGGAAGATTGCTAGACTTAATATTTAGTGAGAAGATTTAAATTCAGATCTCATCTAAATCAGTACATCTAATGTCTGACTGATCAGATTCAGGTCAACACAGTCTCATATCTGACTAACCTAGTCAGTATGGGTAAACTCAAGTTAACAAGTAACGTAATAAAAATATAATCTTCCAAAATGGCCAGATAAGTTAAGTTGAGTGAGAGTCCTCTCATTGCTTTTCTTAGACACCAACAAATTGGTTAGGTCAGACAATGGAACTAATTAAATAATCACCATCTAGGTATTTATCTTAGATACCAAATTGGTCAATTAGAATCGATTAGATTAGCCTATTGAGCCCGAGCCTGAATCACTGAGCCAAATTCGATCTTGAGTCAATCAATTTACATCAAAATATGAATCAATGCGATCAACTACAACTAAACTCAATTTTGAGCTTTTTTGACCTAATCTTAACCAATCATTGATTAGGTTCGATCAACTGTTTAAAATCAATAATGGATTCTAACTTGATCGAATCAATCGATCCTAACTGTAGTTTGATCACTAGACCTAATTTGTTCAACCCATACCTATGTGTAATAACATAATTTTTAGATTCTAAAAATATTTTTTAGATTATGTTTCATTGCATGCATTAATAGCTTATGATCATGAATCAGTTTCAGATCTAAATTTAAAGTCATATATCTTATATATGCAGTTTTAGATCTAAACAATAAAACATATATCATATATATAATTTTTATATCTAAAATTAAAATTACATATATCTGATACGTACAAAATTAGATCTAAAATAATGATTAAAATATATTGAAGATATTTTTTAAAAATTGATTCGCATCAAACTAGGATAATTTTTTCAATATAGGGGATAAACCCTATATCAGGACAACCTTATACCAGTATGATGTAAATTTTTAATTATTCTAATTTTAGATCTAAAATGATTAAAGACATATCACATACATCTATTTTCATATCTAAAATATTGATTTAAATTTTTCAAAATTAATTTTAAAATAGATCAATCTTGTGCTAGGATAAATATTTCGAAAATAATTTTCAGTTTGGGATAGCACCACCATATTGCCCACTCCTACCATAACAAATAGACAATTATTCCATAGCAGTCAATAACATGCAAAGATAAGAAAATCATATGCACGTCATGCTGAGTAAAGCCTCGTTTAATGATTGTAGGAAATCCCATATATAGCATGATGATCCAAAATGTCATCATAAGCCCACATGAAATCCCTTTGTAATGCCTCATTGGCCATGCAATCTGCCCCTCGATTTGCCTCTCTAAAAGTATGAGAAACTTTATAAATATTACCACTTGCATTCCATTGCCGAAAATCTCTAATACAAGGAATATGTTTGAGCAAATGTAATGAAGAATCCTTTAACCAAGATACCACAATAGCAAAGTTTCCCTCCAATCAGATCCGTGTAGCATGAAGTTCCTCTATATCTCCATCATAATATCATCGAAACTTCTTTCGATGGATTGAAACCATTCTAACTCTACCCTTCGAGGATCATCGATCATCAAGATGATTCTCAATAAATCCCATAATCCACTAGTGACATCTAGCAGTATATAGTAGCAACTCAGCAAAATGAAAATATGAATATGTAGGTGCAGTTACTATATGATTCGATCCTTTTATCATGAGTCTTGACTTGATGGAGGTCATGAAGAACTCATCAAATTTTATTGTCGGTCATATGCCAGATTAGCTCGACTCGAGTTTACTTGTGAATCTCGTAGAAACTCTTTTTCAGTATTCACACTTGCTTTGGTCAAAGACTTTCTGAACTCAGTCTCGCGAATCGTATAGGACTTCTCCTTTTCTATCAAAGTTGATAGATTTTATTTAGGTATATCCTACTCCTAACAGGAAACTTGAACCCACAATAGCCAACATATACAGCAAGGATTCAAATGACTAGGGACCACATGAACTTGCAGTCAAAATACAGTAATCTCACTGCGAATAGTTGATGCATCGCAAGTCAAAGGACCACTCACACCACTACAGTATCGAGAAAATCACTGATCAGTGAGTGACATCCAAATGATTTTTCGTGTTGATCATGCTCAGTGCAAGTTGTTTTCTAACAACCACCGGCA
Source organism: Elaeis guineensis (assembly GCF_000442705.2). Classification (NCBI taxonomy): domain Eukaryota; kingdom Viridiplantae; phylum Streptophyta; class Magnoliopsida; order Arecales; family Arecaceae; genus Elaeis; species Elaeis guineensis. Next base: position 9,334,352 of record NC_026004.2, on the reverse strand, counting down.
CTCTCACCTCAGTGTTCCTACACTACAGATCCAAGACTCATCTGTCCAAAAGGAAGGTGATCCATGTACCGATCTCAAATGGATTGATCACTATCCTCCATGATGATTCTTCGATCGGGAGCATTTAGAAACTAACCACTAATAATATATATCTCAAATTGTCAATACTTTGAGAATATATAAAATTATAAAATCATCTTTGTTAATTTTTAGAACAAATCATATACACAAATATGATTAGAAAAAAATTATCCTTTATTAATAATAAATATATTATAAGTACAAAGATATACTCTAGAATCACATAATGTGTTAGCCAATAATTGACTTCTAGAGCACACATCCAATTTTGAGAAGATGGATATCTCAACACATGAAAAATTATGATTTAAGCAGGCAAATATTTGGATTTGATTCATCACTCCTTTAATGGAAACTTGATGATTGTTTTCTTGAGCGATCCCATGAATAAGCACCAAGCTTCCTACCATACCACTGCCCATAATACTTAGGAACAATTTATAAGCAGTATTCAGTTTGGGATAGCATCACCATGTTGCCCACGCCTGCAATAACAAATGGACAGTTATTCTGTAGCAGTCAATAACATGTAAAGATAAGAAAATCATATGCACATCATGCTGAGTAAAGCCTTATTTAATGACTGTAGGAAATCCCATGCGCATCTGCTTGAAGTAGATATATAGCATGGTGATCCAAAATTTCATCATAAGCCCACATGAAATCCCCTTGTAATGCCTTATTGGCCATGAAATCTGCCACCTGATTCGCCTCTTTAAAAGTATAAGAAACTTTATAAATATTACCACTTGTATTCCACCACTGAAAATCTCTAATACAAGAAATATATTTGAGCAAATGTAATGAAGAATCCTTTAACCAAGATACCACAGTAGCAAAATCCCCCTCCAACCAGATTTGGGTAGTGTGAAGTTCCTCTACAGCAACTCTGACACCAAGCCACGCAGCCGTTAGTTCAGCATAAGGAACGAACAAATGAGGGAGTAGTTTACCTCCAGCTTGGAGCATGAAGGCATCATGATCCCTAATGACATAAACTGCAGCCGCTTTGTTATGCACAACAAATGCATCAAAATTGATTTTTAACACCCCAACGGAAGGGGGTAGCCAAAACATGGAATAGGGTTGATGCAAAGGAGTTCTTCGTAGTTGGCTATCCCAGTACTGACACGGGGTTTGTGGGTATTGAAGTTAAAGAAAATCAAAATTTTTAACAAAAACCATCAGCTTGTGCATGAGTTGTGCAATCATTATTTAGTTATTATTAAAAATACGCTCATTTCTAGCCCATCAAAGTACCCAAGCAGTATATGCCAAAATTGACCTCTGGTGGTGACCTATCAACACCAGCAACGAGGTACAAGAAAAGGTCAATCGGTACATACTTCTTAGTTGATTCCAAAACATCTGTGCATTTTTACATTGAATAATAGGATGCTCACAATCCTCCACCTGATTAGAACATACATCACAATATTTTTCAGTCATAAGAATTATGTTGCAGTGGCTGAGGACATCTTTACAAGGCAACCGATTCTATACCAATTTTCACCAAAAAGTTTTAACGTGCAAAGGCACCCGTAAAGACCAAATCCAAGCAGAATCAACCTGCACATTTTGAACATGACTAGTAAAAGATAACCTCTTTATATCACTCAAAGAAATATATAATAATTTTGAAGATCCCCGTACCAACTGATCAGACCACTCACCTTGCGATAATGGTATTGTACAAATAAGATTCAAAAGATCCGTTAAAAAAAGAAGAGCAAGATAATGAATGTTCCATTTTCTGTTAGTTTGTATAAGATCAGAAACGTGTATATCAAAATCTAAATTGTTCATATTAATATATGTAGGCCAGACCATAATTGGAATTGTAGTTATCCAAGGGTCCTTGTAGACATTAATTACAGTGCTAGAACCAACCACCCATTGAAATTGATACTTGATAAGATCACCAGCCTGAGCAAATTATTTAGAACTGGGTAGAAGAGGCAGAACCATTTGTGATAACCATGGTTGTTTGTGTATAGGCTTTCTACAAGGTCATGCAGCAGGCTTTCTATGGAACACACAATGTCCATATTGTACACCTGCTATTGTGCAATACATGAACTCCTATGATTTCGTCAAACTGGACCTATCCATTATGACATTGAACTGCCTCCATGGGACAAATCCTTCGTTGCTCGAACCGATTCCATGCATTAATTCTTGGAGCCAACATTCCTTTCTGTCAGAAATCTTGACATGTCATTTGAGCTGCAGCTCATGTTAGCTCAAATGTTGCAACATGATTTGTTTATCAATCATTGTTTGGGCATGAAACGTGGATGATTCAAAAAGATGAAATGGTGGCTACCTTTGATCAAGGAGGATGTAGGTGAGACTTCTTGTATAAAAAATTGTTACTGCTGCAAATGAATTTCTCAGAAAAATGATTTTCTAGGTAGGCAACAAGATAATGTTTCAGGATTATGGGGAAAGATCTTAGGGTCCATTGATGCCTTAAGTAATCATCTAGATGAAATATTTAACCATCAAAATGTTGTTAAGATGGTTGTGGACAGCATCATGCAAATTGGCTTTGTCTGGGAAAATTTAGAGATGTTTCGAGACTATAGATGGAGATCTTAGGGTTCATTAATGTTCCAGCAATCATCAAACAAGAGATTTAACTATCAAATTGTTTTTAAGATAATCATGGACAACTAATACACATTGGCTCGATTGGGAAAATTTGGAGATAAGTTGCTACCAATACAGCAGTATAAGAAAGGCCTGATAGAGATATCAACATGCATGGATGAATGCTTAGTGATTAATAAAATATGATAATTGGATAAACGAATCTGCCTAGATTTTTTTTTTTCAAGAATTTTATTTTGAATCTAAAAATGGTCAACTTAAATCTCATAATTCATGTATCATGGACATCTACAATACAGAATAATAGATGGTTTCACTAAATCTCTCTAGTGATTTAAGAGGAGTCAAACTCACTATTGTAGAATGTTATGTGCATACATAAATATACATATACATATGCATATACATATACATACATACATATATGTAAATATATACATTTACATATGCATATTTTTATAGTAATAGTAATTTTAAAATTCAATAAAAATATTATTTATTTATGTAATTAGCTTTGTGATATATTCTCTTGCATATTGGCATCTAAAGGAGAGTATAGGAGTTATGGTGCTATCCCTCAAAAATTTGGACCTATCCCTCCTGTGGTTTTTTCAGGAATAAAAATTCTGGTTGCTTAAGCCCCCAAATAAAATTTTTTTTAAAAAAAAGTGAGGAATGATACCTGGGTGTCCAAAATACTGCTGGTGTCTTTCCAATGTGGTGGCACGCGTGTGACCACAAATCCTCTGGAACTTGATTCCATTTCCCAGTTCTTTTCCATTCATAACTCGAAACCCTTCCATCTTTGGAAAGCTAAAGGATGCGGTGGTGGACAAGTGTGTAGTGAGGATTAAAAGTTTTGTGGCGGCACAAATGGACTGCACGTTCTTATCGGGTTGGATTCTTGCGTGCAGTATCAGAATCAGAATGGAACAAATGTATTTGGATTCTTACCACCATTTGAATCATGTTGCACAACTTCCCTGCTCACATAGCTTACAAGAATATGATTTTTTTTTTTTTTCACTTTTGTCCCTCCTTACGTGTTGATGTGGCTACTCCAGAATAAGATGCTAGACGATAATTTGTCTACTTGCTAAATCCCATGATGCCCTACTTGGTTCATAATGTTCATGAAATATTTATATGATAAATCATCCATCATCTATTCCATTATATAACTAAAATTATATGTTTTTCACAAATACCCATTATGACAACTCAAGCAGTTTCTATAAATTTTGTATGCTATGCTCCAGAAATTACTACTATGTTTAAGGGATAAGTAAATAATTAAATGACTACTCTTACAATGGCTAAGAAATGCTAGAGAATGTTATGTTCAGTCTCATAAAATGTTCTCACTATCAAGTGGATTGATATGTATGAAAAGAATGATTCAACGCATAATGCTGGTAAGCTGTCATTCGAGACTATAGAGCTTGATGTTTTTTCTTTTATCTTGGTTGATGTTTTTCTATTTTGTTAATTTATTAGTGTCTTGCTGTACTTTTCATAATTTCTATCTACGTAATTAAAACATGATTCAATGCATAGTGTTGATAAGCTGCTACGCAAGATTACAGAGAATTCGATGTTTTTCCTTTTGTTGCTTCATGTTTTTTGTTTAATTTATTGATTGATTAGTCTCTTACTGTACCTTTCACAGTTTCTATCCACATAATTAAAACATGGTGAAGTGTCTAAATGAAGGTATAATAGAAAGAGCTGGCAATCATAGCCTCTCTAAAACTAGCCAAAGAGATTTCTGGATAAGATCTTTCTATTTCAATGCCATTGTAGAGTAGGAAGAGATGAGCCAATTGAAGCTTATCCCAATCCTACCACACAATGGAGCCGCATTAGGTAAAGGGAATAAGATAAGTCTTAGAATATTTCATACAAGCTCCTTGTGGCTATGACCCATCTACAAGGGGCTTGGGATGACAAGAGATAGTGAAAAATGGATTAGTCAAATAACAATACATAAAGGCAATTAATTACATGATCTCATTGTCTACATGCAAAATAGTGGCAAAATGGATGAAAATTTCAAGCTGAAGTGAACTATAAACCAAAATCTTCTAACAACCAAACCTGCCTACATCATTCTTTCCTCATAATTTATAACAGAAATAGATAAATAACTATATGTCTTTGTCCAGTTTTTGACTGGATTTGTCAGACAACAAATTGGTGACTGTTGTAATGGGCACTATTTGTCATTGTAATGAACAATAATATTGAAAATATAACGAAATATAATATATTGTGTCATGATTTATGATTTATCAAACAATATTTTTGTTATATTTGGCTCCAAATCTTATTTCCTTTTCCGTTTCCCGTGATATCAAGGAATTCTACACCGATTGAAACTCTATTTTTTGAGAAAGTTTTCTTCCTTTATAAAGAGGCCCCTGGCATCCTTTCTTGGAGAATAGAGGCAAGAGCGCGCGGAGAAATTTCTAGGGCTTCTTGCGGGAGATTTTTCCTTGCTTTCTCGTGTCCGCAGGCTTTGTTCTCGAGTCGACCTCTCACCTGTGAGTCGACCTCTCACCTGTGCCTCTTGTGCGCGGGATCTGTTCTCTGGCCTGTGTCTTCTCGTGTGCGCGTGCTCTGATCTCTGGCCGATCTCTCTTGCTTGTTCTTCGGTGCTGGCCTGTTCTCTGGCCGATCTCTCGGCTGTGCCTTGTGCGCGGGTTCTGTTTTCTGGCCGATCTCTCGGCTGTGTCTCGTGTGCAGGTGTTTTCTGGCTTCTTTCTGTTGGCCTTCGGGTGGTGATCTACCTGTCTTCTTCTTCTTGGTTTACAGATACTTTGTGCTGCTACGGCTGGTAAGGAGGTATCATCTTGATTTTTTGCCGAGGGTTGAGGAAGGTATCTTCATCAAGTATTGTTTTTTATCTTGATCTATTGCCGAGGCTGAGATTGGTTGATCCTTTTGGATCTTGGTTGCCTTCTATTCGATATATTGTTGCCTTCTTGTGGGATTCGGAAAAAGGTATTTTATACCTTATATTGTACCTATTTTTGAGACGGATTTATAGTGAAATTGCTCCTCCTCCCCGTGGATGTAGGCCTTTTGTGCCGAACCATGTAAATCTTGATCTTTGTCTTTGTTTATTTATGCCTGCAATGTGTTTGGTGAATTGTCTCAAAGAAATTAGATATTAGATCACAAGCCCAGATCGATCCAATCCGGTGCGCGTTGCTCCAACAATTGGTATCAGAGCATCTGGATGGCTGGTGACAAGAAACCAAGTTTCTCAATGGCTAATGATCCGGTGTCTGTCTCACACTCCACCACCGTCAGGCATGAAGTGACCGTCTTTGATGGCACGGGAGATTTTTCACTATGGAAGGTAAGGATGAAATATCTATTAGTTAAAGAAGGTGTTGCAAAAGCCCTTAAGGGTATAGATTCAATTCCGGGAGATAATGAAGCAGTTAAAGAAGAGATTAACGAGAGAGCCCTAGGAACCTTGTTTTCAGATTTAAGTGATAAAGTCCTTCGTAATGTTGTGGAACTAGACACAGCCAAAAGTGTATGGGAAAAATTAGACAGTTTATACATGGCAAAATCTCTGACCAATAGATTATATTTGAGAGAAAAATTACACACATTTCGTATGACAGAAGGAACTTCACTTAAAGATCACTTGGATGAATATAATAAGCTCCTGCTAGATTTAGTAAATGTTGGTGTCGATGTAGATGAAGAAGATAAGGCTTTGATTCTAATTTACTCTTTGCTCAAGTCATTTGAGCATATTACCACTACCATACTTTATGGAAGAGAAACAATAAGTCTTGAAGAAGTAGAAGCTACTTTGTTATCCAATGAACTTAGATTAAAAGTACAGCTTCAGCATCAGGCTCAGACTTCAGCTCAAGGTCTTGTTGTTAGAGGTAGAGATGAACAGAAAAAGAGTGGACAAGGTAGGAGTAAGTCCAAAAATAGATCAAAGTCTAGGCCTAAAAGACCAGGTATTTGTCACTACTGCAAAAAGCCAGGTCACTGGAAATCTGAGTGTAGACTTCTACAATCTAAAAGGGAAAAGGAACAAAAGGATAAAGGAACAATATCTGATACAGCATCAATTGCAGTTTCTTCAGGAAGTCATAGCAGTATATCAGATGATGCAGTATTCACAGCTGCCTGCAGTGTTAGTCATACTGACACTTGGATAGTGGACTCTGGAGCATCTTTCCACATGACACCTCACAAGGAATGGTTCTCTTCATTTAGATCTTGTGAAGGTGGTACTGTTCTTCTTGGAGATGATGGTATCTGTAATATAGAAGGTATTAGAACAATTCAAATTAAATCAAATTCAAATACCATGGTGATATTGGATGATGTTAGATATGTTCCTAAATTAAAAAAGAACCTTCTCTCAATACATGCCTTTGACAGAGCAGGATATGAGGGCAGATGGGGTAGAGGATCTATTACTATCAATAAAGGGGTATTAACTTTATTAAAAGGTAAATTAAGTGGAACCCTTTATTACTTGGATGGCAGTACAGTTGTGGGTCAGGCATCAGCAGTACAATCTTCTCTTGAGCAGTTGACACACTTATGGCACCAGAGACTAGGACACATTTCAGACAGAGGTCTACAGGAGCTGAGCAGACGTGGTCTGCTGAGAGGTCAGAAGATTGGTGCACTTGGATTCTGTGAGCACTGCATATTTGGAAAACAACACAGAGTCAGCTTCACTACAGGCGTGCACAGGACAACTGGTATATTAGACTATATTCATTCTGACCTATGGGTACCTGCCCCAATTATATCAAAGGGTGGATCAAGATATATACTCACTTTTATTGATGATTACTCCCGAAAAGTCTGGATATACACCATTAAAAATAAGAGTGATGTATTTGAAACATTCAAATGGTGGAAGTCTATGGTCGAGAGGCAAACTGAAAGGAAGGTGAAAACTTTTCGGACTGATAATGGTTTAGAATTTTGTTCTACAGAATTTGATGACTTTTGCAAGACAGAAGGCATTCTCAGACATAGAACAACAGTGGGTACACCTCAACAGAATGGTGTGGCAGAACGCATGAACCGGACACTATTAGAGAGAGTCAGATCTATGCTATCTAGTTCAGGGTTAAGTAGAGATTTTTGGGCAGAGGCCGCTCACACAGCCTGCTATGTTATAAACCGATCTCCAGCATCAGCATTAAGTATGAAGACTCCCGAAGAGATGTGGACAGAAAGACCTGCAGATTATTCAAAACTCAGAATCTTTGGGTGCCCTGCTTATGCATATGTAAAAGATGGGAAGTTGAACCCTCGGGCTAAAAAGTGCATATTTATTGGATATGCATATGGGATAAAAGGCTACAGATTATGGTGCACAGAACCTGGATCTCAAGGATTTCTAGTCAGCAGAGATGTGACATTCCATGAGACAGCCATTGATTCAAGGCAGCTACAGCCTAATTCTTCTCAAAGTGATCAGGATCGGGGTCAGCAGGATAGGAAGGTTGTAGACATTGATCAGACTATTAAATCACAACAACAACAGACAGATGCACAGATTCAGACTCAGGAGGAGGTGACATTACAAGATCAGGATCAGATTGAGAGTATTGCCACTCACAGACCAAAGCGTCAGATCAGAGCACCTCAAAGGTATGGTTTTGAGGATTCTGCTTGTGCTGAGTTAGTCTATTATGCTCTGAGTGTTGCAGACACCATTGGTGATGAGCCGACCATATTTCAGGAGGCCATTAGTAGTTCACGAGCTGATGAATGGACCATGGCTATGGTTGAAGAACTTCAGTCTCAAGAAAAGAATCAGACTTGGGAATTAATCAAATTACCAAAGGGTGAAAAGGCAATTGGCTGCAAATGGATCTTTAAAAGAAAAGAAGGAGCCACTCCCCAAGACTTAAAATATAAGGCCAGGTTGGTAGCAAAGGGATACAGTCAACGAGAGGGTATTGATTACAAGGAGGTATTTTCTCCTGTAGTCAAACACTCATCTATCCGGGTGTTACTTGCTTTTGTAGTTTCTCAAAATCTGGAGCTGGAACAACTAGATGTTAAGACAGCCTTTCTTCACGGTGATTTAGAGGAACAGATCTATATGCAACAACCACCTGGTTTTGAGGTTCCAAATAAAGAAGATCATGTATGCCTACTCAAGAGATCATTATATGGTCTCAAGCAGTCTCCAAGACAGTGGTACCGCAAATTTGACAGATTTATGGTTGACCATGGATACAGTAGATCTCCATATGACAGTTGTGTGTATCACCAGCAGCTTTCAGATGGGTCCTTTTGTTATTTGTTATTATATGTGGATGATATGCTAATTGCAGCCAAAGACATGATAATCATCCAGAAACTGAAAGCCGAGCTCAGTACTGCATTTGATATGAAGGACCTTGGACCGGCAAAGAAGATACTTGGGATGGAGATTATTCGTGACAGACAGTCAGGTAGACTCTTCCTTACTCAGCATAGTTATATTGAAAAAGTCTTGGACAGATTTGGTATGTCTACAGTCAAGCCTGTCACTACCCCCTTTGCCAGTCATTTTAGACTTTCTGCCAGAGACTCTCCTCAGACTGAGGATGAGGAGAGATATATGTCTAGAGTGCCATATGCGAGCGCAGTTGGCAGCATCATGTACGCGATGGTCTGCACTCGACCTGATATTTCACAGGCAGTAAGCGTAGTAAGCAGATATATGGATAAACCTGGAAAGGCTCACTGGTCAGCTGTGAAATGGATACTTAGATATCTGAAAGGCACTTCTAAATTGGGATTGATATTTTCTACACAGAGTAATTGCATAGCTACAGGATTTTGTGATTCAGATTATGCTTGTGACTTGGACAGGAGAAGATCTTTGACAGGATATGTGTTTACTCTTTCTGGATGTGCAGTCAGTTGGAAGGCTACTTTGCAGTCTACAGTTGCTTTATCTACCACTGAAGCAGAATATATGGCATTGACAGAGGCAGCAAAGGAAGCTATTTGGTTAAAAGGGTTAGTACAGAATTTGGGTCTCAAACAGGATTGTTTAGACATTCATTGTGACAGTCAGAGTGCTTTGCACCTTGCCAGAGACCAGATGTATCATGAACGAACAAAACATGTAGATGTCAGATATCACTTCATCAGAGACCTAGTAGAGAAAGGTGATGTCAGACTTCAGAAAATATACACTGCCCATAATCCAGCTGACATGTTCACTAAACCAATCCCTGCAATTAAGTTCAGGAATTCCCTGAACTTGATTGGAATAAATATTTGGTAATGCCCTGAGGGGCTTGTGGTGAGGAGGAGGCTATAAATTTTTTTTTCATATGATATAAAGGTACAATATTTGTCGCAAGGAGGAGGATTGTTATATTTGGCTCCAAATCTTATTTCCTTTTCCGTTTCTCGTGATATCAAGGAATTCTACACCGATTGAAACTCTATTTTTTGAGAAGGTTTTCTTCCTTTATAAAGAGGCCCCTGGCATCCTTTCTTGGAGAATAGAGGCAAGAGCGCGCGGAGAAATTTCTAGGGCTTCTTGCGGGAGATTTTTCCTTGCTTTCTCGTGTCCGCAGGCTTTGTTCTCGGGTCGACCTCTCACCTGTGAGTCGACCTCTCACCTGTGCCTCTTGTGCGCGGGATCTGTTCTCTGGCCTGTGTCTTCTCGTGTGCGCGTGCTCTGATCTCTGGCCGATCTCTCTTGCTTGTTCTTCGGTGCTGGCCTGTTCTCTGACCGATCTCTCGGCTGTGCCTTGTGCGCGGGTTCTGTTTTCTGGCCGATCTCTCGGCTGTGTCTCGTGTGCAGGTGTTTTCTGGCTTCTTTCTGTTGGCCTTCGGGTGGTGATCTACCTGTCTTCTTCTTCTTGGTTTCACAGATACTTTGTGCTGCTACGGCTGGTAAGGAGGTATCATCTTGATTTTTTGCCGAGGGTTGAGGAAGGTATCTTCATCAGGTATTGTTTTTTATCTTGATCTATTGCCGAGGCTGAGATTGGTTGATCCTTTTGGATTTTGGTTGCCTTCTATTCGATATATTGTTGCCTTCTTGTGGGATTCGGAAAAAGATATTTTATACCTTATATTGTACCTATTTTTGGGACGGATTTATAGTAGAATTGCTCCTCCTCCCCGTGGATGTAGGCCTTTTGTGCCGAACCACGTAAATCTTGATCTTTGTCTTTGTTTATTTATGCCTGCAATGTGTTTAGTGAATTGTCTCAAAGAAATTAGATATTAGATCACAAGCCCAGATCGATCCAATCCGGTGCGCGTTGCTCCAATAATTTTCAAGTACCATTATACTTTGAATTTAAATTATGCAATCTTATTAGGATGAACCAAACAAAGAGTCACATCAAATGACAACTATTAATCCCATTATGTAATGATTGTTGTATCAGGATTATAGTTAAAGCATTAGAAATTGTTATAATAATAAACATAATATTATAACTACCATTACTATGGAGAAAAATTCTATAGGTGTAAAACATCACCGAAACTTAGCTCTGCACTGTGGCACAATGAAATTAGTGCCAGTTTGGGTTCCAAGAAATTATTCTATTTTAAACCTTGAATAAAAGTTTTTCAGTTTTGTGCAAGTAAAGAACCATTCCGATAAGTGGTGGCAAGGGGATATGAATGACTCGTAAAGATCAGCAAACTACGTCGGGGTGATTGAATATTAAAATTGTGAATGCGCTGAGAAGCTTTTCATTTTAGCACCCTGAAGTATTTTTATTCAAAAAAATATATCACAATTATATGCAAAGAAAAAAAGCATTGAAAAGTATATCATGCGTGCGATGTATTCTTAAAATACTTTTTTTTTCCAAGTAAGGATGGGATGGCATACAAGGTGTCACAGCATGCATTGAAGTGATCCTTGTCCACTGTCCCTATTCCCCTAAGTACCAAACTGGGGAATGGAGAAAAGCACGTGATGTGGATAATGCCTTCAAGCAAACACACCAATGCTTATCCTCTCCAGCCTTCTCCTTTATAGCCTTCCCTTCTTTACCTCAACATTCCATTCCTTTTGCGTGTGCCTCCAAAACAATCTTCTCTCCACATGCATGTTTGTTAGAATTTGACGCCTCGAGATTTAGCCCACATTGAGCCCACAGCGAGGTTCACGGCAAAAAACGGAGTCCAACGAGACCAAGATTACCTAAATCGGAGCTCGGATGGAGGAGATACGAGCTTTTGAAGTCGGCACGAGAATCGAGGCGGCGGAGGACCGCCGGCGACCGGTGGCGGGCGGCAGCGGCACGGCCGCAGGCGGCGGCGCGCGGGACGCGCGACCCAGGCCCACGCGGGATGCGCGACCCAGGCCCGCGGCCCCTTTGCCCCGGTCCACCGTGGACCGGATGGTCCATAGCGGGGCCTGTGGACCGCGTGGGCATTTCCCACGCGTTTCTCACGGTTCACGATACTATTTCATGGACCGGAGCGCGATCCGACGGCCCAGGTGGTTCCCGATCTTGATCCGACGGTTTGGGACGTGATTTGGGTTGATTAAGGAGTCTTAATCATGATCTAAGTAGTGATTAAGATCTATAAAAGCTCCTGTGACGAACAGAGAGGTTAGGGGGTTGGTTTCTCGCGCAGTACGAATCCGAGAAGAGAGAGAGGCGAGAGCACTGTGAGAGAAGGAGTATGAGGCTCCTGGACAGCGGTCGCCAGGCTCTTCAGGGGGTCTCCAAGAGAGAGAGAGCTTTTGTGAGGAAAACTTCAGGTGAGAGAGAATTGGGTGTACAAGGGTTGAGGGTGAGGTCTCCTCTTGTAAAATTTCTTTTTCATAATGAAGTTTGCATGCCCCGTGGAGGCGAGCCCTTTTGTGGCTGATCCACGTATTTTGATTGTTTTTCCTTTTATTTTATTTCTTCTTTCTTCCTGCTGCATCGCGTGGTACTGAAAGGATCTTGGGAGGTGGTGTCCTGGCCAGACATCCACCCAACAAGTGGTATCAGAGCAAGGCGGTACAAGGACGCAGATTGCAGCAGTGGTGAGCAAGACTGAAGATGGAGAAAATAGGAACAATCAAGATGGAGATCAACAAGTTCGATGGTAAGAGCAATTTCTCCTTGTGGCAGGCAAGGGTGAAGGACATGCTCATCCAACAGGGGTTGATCGATGCTCTCTTGTGCGATGAGAAGCCGACCACCATGGAGGTGCAGGATTGGAAACGGCTATAGATGCAGGCGGTGAGTACCATCCGCATGTACCTGGCGGATGAAGTGGTGATCCATGTGCTGAGCGAGACTTCTCCGACGGTGCTGTGGTCGAAGCTCGAGGAGTTGTACATGGCGAAGTCTCTCACCAACACTCTTTTCCTCTGGAGGCAGTTTTACAAACTGCGGATGACTGAGGGACAGAGCGTGCAGGAGCATCTGAGCCACTTTCAGAAGATCCTCACCGACCTTCTCAGCGTTGGCGAGAACATTGAGGAGAAGACCAGGGCGCTGGTTTTACTGGCGTCGCTTCCCTCTTCGTACGAGTCCTTGGTGACTGCTCTTCTAGTGGGGAAGAGCACTATCAAGATGGACGAGGTCACCGCGGCGATACTCCAGAACGAGGTTCTCAGGAGGAAGAACCCAGCTTCGAGCTCAAGTGTCGATAGCTCAGCTTTGGTGGCTTCTGGAGGAGCAGGAGGCGGTAGACGGAGCGACAGGAGATCGCAACGAGGGCGGTCTAAGTCCAGGAGGGACTTGAGCAAAACCAGATGTTACCGGTGTGAGGAGTTGGGGCATCTAGCCAGAGATTGCCCTCAACTGAAAAATCGGACGGTGGCTGCTGTAGCGACGGCCGGCAGCGATTCAGATGGAGATGTCCTGGAGATATCTGACGAGGTATCTACTTCTTCCCAGCAGTGAATATTAGATTCTGCATGCCCCTATCATGTGTGTTGCAGAGAGGAGCAGTTTGACTCCCTGGAGAACAGTGAGGGCACTGTATATCTGCCGGACGGATCGAGCTGTGCGATCAGAGGCATTGGAACGGTCAGCTGGAGGACACATGATGGTGCAGTGAGGAGATTGGGGGAGGTCCGATACATACCCGATTTCAGGCAGAATCTTATCTCACTTAGCAGACTGGATTCGAGAGGCTACAGGACGGTAGCCGGTGGAGGAATCCTGAGGGTGCTACGCGGCGATAGAATTGTGCTGGAGGGGAAGAAGGGGAGCAGAGGACATTATTACCTAGCAGGGAGCCCAGTGCGAGGTGGAGCATCGGGAGCCAGGCGGAGCCCAGAGCGAGGTGGAGCTCCAAGAGGTGGATCGGGCACGAGACAGGAGACTCGGGAGGACGAGAGGCGACGTTGCAAGGTGAAATTCCTATTGCCATAGGATGATGCCCCGAGCAGGTCTCAGGTCAGGAGGAGCACAGCATACGACGGAGATGGGATCGAGCAGCCTGGCTCAACTCCCATGTTTGCCCATCCATGATCAGCAGGTGATTGCCCCAGGGCATGGGGGCAAGGAGATCCAAAAGCTCTTGGAGTTTGGAGGAGGCCGAATATCGAGTCGAGGTAGAGATTGTTAGGATTTGACGCCTCGAGATTCAGCCCATATTGAGCCCACAGCGAGGTTCGCGGCAAAAAATGGAGTCCAACGAGATCAAGATCACCTGAATCGGAGCTCGGATGGAGGAGATATGAGCTTTTGAAGTCGGCACGAGAATCGAGGCGGTGGAGGACCACCGGCAACCGGCGGCGGGCGGCGGCACGCGGGACACGCGACCCAGGTCCACGCGGGACGCGTGACCCAGTCCCGCGCGGGACGCGCGACCAAGGCCCGCGGCCCCTTTGCCCCCGTCCACCGTGGACCGGGCGGTCCACAGCGGGGCCTGTGGACCGTGTGGGCGTTTTCCACGCGTTTCTCGCGGTTCACAGCACTATTCCGTGGACCGGAGCGCGATCCGACGGCCTAGATGGCTCCCGGTCTTGATCCGATGGTTTGGGACGTGATTTGGGTTGATTAAGGAGTCCTAATCATTATCTAAGTAGTGATTAAGGTCTATAAAAGCTCTTGTGATGAACAGAGAGGTTAGGGGGTTGGTTTCTTGCGCCGTACGAATCCGAGAAGAGAGAGAGAGGCGAGAGCGCTGTGAGAGAAGGAGCAGGAGGCTCCTGGACAGCGGTCGCCAGGCTCTTCAGGGGTTCAGGGGGTCTCTAAGAGAAAGAGAGCTTTTGTGAGGGGAACTTCAGGTGAGAGAGAATTGGGTGTACAAGGGTTGAGAGTGAGGTCTCCTCTTGTAAAATTTTTTTTTTATAGTGAAGTTTGCATGTCCCGTGGAGGCGAGCCCTTTTGTGGCTGATCCACGTATTTTGATTGTTTTTCTTTTTGTTTTGTTTCTTCTTTCTTCCTGCTGCATCGCGTGGTACTGAAAGGATCTTGGGAGGTGGTGTCCTGGCCAGACATCCATCCAACAATGTTATATGTGGGAACCATATGAAGCTATAGCATTACCGTTCGTTCGTTTTTCACCTTAGAACCTCTTTGAACCCAAAAGGTTGGGGTAGTTTGGAGACTTAGGCGTATGGTTGGTTGGAGGCTGGGCTATAGACATAAATCTTGGGAATTGAGAGGACGTCTCAATGAGAATGGATGCTTCTTTGATCCCACAAAACAACCATAGGACCACGGTTGAAGAGGAAGAACTTGGGGACCATGTCTTCTTCCTCAGAGAACTTGTCAGTGTTGTCAGACTCTATGGATGATGCAACCTCTTCTACTTGTTCCTCATCACTGTCAAACAAGTATGGTCAATTTGAAGAGGGGCCTCTGTATGAGATGTCTTCCCTCATAGCCCAACTTTCCTTCAAGTAGGTTCCATCCTTCTCTCCCTTGCCTACCCTTTGATAACATAAATACACATCAATCTTTTGATATTTTAGCCAGGAACTTATATGATTGATTATATTTTGTGGATTGAGGAACAATTTTCATGAGTGCCATAAGCTAATAATACTTGCTTTATTGGATCCTATGACATGATACAGACTTACTCATATGATTCTTTTGTGGGCTATAGCACAAATTGCATCAAATAGATGATTCTTAATCATAGCAATTAAGGCCTCTTCCATTTCAAATCAACTATTAAATCTTCATGGCATAAACATGCTAATGCCATGGAGGATGCCCTGCATAATCAACTCTTAACACTAGTATATCACTTGATGTATTCCAGGTTTCGTTATTTATTTTCCTCGAAAAATTGTTGTTTAATTTACCTAATCAATCTTATGGATTTTTTTCCCCCTCAATTTTAGGAGAGGGCTGTCAAAGTTTTACAGTCGGAAATCTCAGTCATTCACAACTTCATCCAATGCGAAGAGCTTGGAGGATCCTGCCAAGCCTGAGAGGCCGTACAGAAAAAGGTGTGGCTACCCAAGGGTTTTGGGCGGAGGGCTTGGACAGCCAGAATTCAGTTTCTCCCAATGGGTCTTCCAAAACCATCACAAAAAAGGTTTCAAGGGGTCCATCATTTTCAGCGAGTACAAGGAGTAGGTCCCCCATCCCTCCACAGAAATCTATCAACTTTTTCTAGCCATACCCTTTTGTTTGCTTGAAGGTGTTTCAAGTGAAGGATAGAGATTAGAAACTAATCATGCTTTTGGTTTTAGTGCCTAGGAGGCCTAACGATCTAATTCTGTTGCGATATAACAAAAGTTGTTCAATATATTTTAATAAATGTCACCAGCACAGTGTTTTCTAATTAACTAATACATAAAATTGTCCAGATTTTATTGGGCTTGCAACGGCAAATAAGGCAAAAGTATAAGGTGCCATGAGTATCAATTTATTTTTGCTATTTTTAAAAATAAAATAAAAATTTATTTTTAAAATATAAATATGATAGTGACTATGGTGATGGTAAGGATGGCAGATATGATAGAGGTCATAATAATGATGGTCATGACAATAATAGTAAGTGTTAGCTATGGTGAGATAGCGATGATAGTAACATTGAAGATAGACACGGTAGAGATGACGACAAATGTAACGAAGATGGTGATAGTGAAAAAGATGATGGTAATAATGATATTGGCGGTAGATATGGTGGCAGGTGATGTTCAAGATAGACACAATTATCATAATAGTAGCAGCAATGTCAATGGGGAAGGTGTTATCCATAGTGATGGTAAAAGATCTGAATTTAAATAAAAATAATCATATCAGATATATTTTTTTATTATGATTTCTATATTGTTTAAAAAAATAAGAAACAAATGTAATACCCAATATGCCCTGAATTTTAATAGCCAGTTATGACTTTGTTATAGCTAGTTAAAATTTTGTTAAATTTTGAAGCAAGCGGGGTGATATGCCCGAGGTTGCAACTTTAGGTGGAATTTCTCGAGTCCATGATATAGGATGCTTTTCTATCATCTCTATTACCAAAGCAAGCTCTAAACAACCTAATATACAAAAGAAGCTAGTATGTATGTCTGGAGAGATTCACATGTTGGTCATATGCTTCGATTACATGTGCCATACTGCAACACATAGATGGCGCGTGATTGATAACTGGACCTCCGAACCAGAGGATCCAAACTCACAACCTAGCTAGGATGAGGAATATAAAGTTACATGGATGCACTATCGTTGTCATTTCCAAACTAAAAGGAGGGCAAAAACCCCTCCACGAATCTGAAAATGACCTGCATGTGAATGATATAACTGGATGTAATGATTTGACTGGTAAAACTAGTCTAAAAATGTCTATATCTAACATTTTTGTGAACATGACCCCATCTAAAAAAAAGAAATAATACAATTTAAGCTACTAGAAACACTAAAAAGCGCTAAGGGCCTGTTCGGGAACGGCCCAACCAGATCCTGGGCTCTAGTTCGTCGGTGGGCCTGGCCTAGATCAACTCAACCTTCCAGACTACATCCCACTGTTTTTATTTATTTATTTAAATTAGAAAAAAAGCTACCTCGATCCTTCTAGTTTAAAAAGTTTAGTCCTACTGACTCATTACTCAGCCTTGCAACGTAAACCCGTGTTTCGGTTCTCAGACGTAGAAGACGAGTAGTCTGAATAAAATATGGTTGATAGGTTGGTTTTTCAAGTCTGTTGATGGAAGATAATGATGATCGACCAAACAACAGCTTCTTATGAAAAAAAAAACAATAATAAAGAAAAACCCGATGATTAAGAATAAACATTTTTTACCTTATTAGAGACAATTACAAATTAAAAAAAAGGTAATAAATGGTTTAATCAAAAAATGATTCTTGATTCCGCAGTTATATGCATGAATATGTCCAACTGTTTAATTGGTGCTCGTAATTTTACAAAAGACTAATATATTAAATGGCATGAGAAGCACAAAACAGAACAACAGTCAAAACAGGCATTACATTGGCATAGATGGACATTAGCCTGACAGAGGCAACTACTACTAATCACAGAATAGTACTACATTCTGAACACCCTGGAAACGAAAGCAAGATCACTCACTGCTTGCAGAGTTACGTAGATACATGGACATTACTTCTAGAAGTCACTCAAACGGGATACAAGTCTCATTTGTACAGATAGATAAACAGGGTCGCGCATTAGAATGTAACCTTGATACCAAGCAAAGCCATGAGCTGAGATATGAACTCCGGGTGCCCAGGCCAAGCTGCGCCGGTCACTAAATTGCCATCGGTAAAGCAACGATCTATGGGCTCGGGCTCCAACCATGTGGCTCCCGCCAGCACCACATTAAGCTTCACAGCAGGGTATGCTGTGCATTTTCTCCCCTGCAACAACGTAGGTACAACGACTATTATAATCTTTTTCAATAAACAGAAGAGCATATGTGTTCCCATTTGTCCAAAGCATGAGTGTGATGTTTGGCATGGATTAGCACGAAAACAACAGAAGGGACAAAAATCTTTGCATAGATCTACATGTAGATAATATATTTATCTCATGAAGGGGAATGCAACCATTGCTTCTCAAGACGGTGAATGCATCTCATTGGAGAGGATTCTTTGCAGAGATGGAGACACCACAAAACCGACAAATGAAAGTATGCAATGGATGTCAGGTTTATTATACTTGAAATGCACAGTTAAACAAGTTCCTGTTCAAAGCATAATGGACCAACAACATTTAGATTGTATGATAGATCTAGTGACACACCACAACATGCAGTGATTTTCAGAGTCCAACTCAGCTAGAAATCATTTCCCAGTTATCTGGGGCTTACTTGCAAATGACTTGTACAAGAATGACCTAGATAGAATCTCAAGTATCATCATTGGACTTGTCCATGATTAAGAACTTACCTAAATGGCAAACTAACAACCATTCATGAATTGTCAACCATGAAAGTTAAGATCTGAGTTAAAGAAGCTGATGCTTGTGTGTGCAAACCTTAATCCTAATATGGATGATATAAGATTATCTGTAAACTGAATTCTAAGATCTTTGACTTAAAACGTCATTTATAAAGAACCATTAAAAAATAGTAAAAACATCCACCCCATATTCTCTTATTTCAGCTAAAGAAATATAAGTTCTAAAGACAACATTTATTAAGAACACAGGATTCACCATCATGTGCAGGATGATAGAAAAAAAATATTAGGTAGATGAATGATCACAATTGGGGATTTCCCAAAAATAAACAGCAATGAGGTGTCACCTTTCGGGTACTCTAATTGCCTTACCAATGAATCCGGAAGAAAGAATATTTAGACAAGGCAGCTGAGAAAATATCACCCACCAATCACCGACTTAAGGAGACCATTTAATTAGAAGAAAGGTAAAAGTGAAGGTTTCCCCTCTAGGAAATACAAATTGACATGTTCAGCAAATCAATGCAACTCTATAATGCTATCCATGAAGTGAAAAGAAACCAATAAGGTGCAAATTTACTTCTAATTGATTTGCTTTGGTTCCTCGATTCTCAAGTTTAATTAAGAGTCTATTTAAGTGTCAATATGGTACCTAAACTAGACAAGTTCTGAAAGTAGGGGATTTAATTGTTTAATGTTTAAAGGGACTTTGGTATTTAACTATTGCAAGACCAAGCGAACAGAATTTCTCATATAGTGATGCATATGAATTATGATAAAGTATAAAATAATGTAACAAGCCCTTTAAAATGAAGTCCGGCTGATCTGGTGTTACAGAAGAAGAGTGAAATGAGGTGAGAGGCCAGGCGGCAGGGAAAAGAGTCAAGACAATTAGGCTTGACAATTGGGAGAAGCAAAATGAAATCAGGATTTGGCCAAAAAAGATGCAATGCTGTGGATACCATGATTGATCACCATTGAGAAAGAAAAATTTTTCTAAATCACTTTGGGCCAGTAGGGCCTTAAGCATACGTCTACCTAGGCTCTTGGGGAGCTTATTGCTATCTTCTCTTTTTCATTGTCACAATTAGCGTACTTTGCTCTTGGCCATGATTTTAATCATCAAGATAAATGAAAGTATCTAGAGAAGCACTACACGATAAAAGTATCAATCATGGAATTACTTAACATTCACCTCAAGAACTCCAGCAGCTGATAAGATCTGCTGTCCGTGGCAAATGGATGCAACTGGCTTTCCATTACCCATAAACTCCTTCACCAAAGCAATGACTTTATCATTTAATGCAAGATACTCTGGGGCACGCCCTCCAGGTATCACTAGTGCATCATAGCTCGAAGCATCCAAGCCTTCAAAAGATGCTGTAAGGGTGAAGTCATGGCCTGGCTTTTCGCTGTAAGTCTGGTCACCCTCAAAGTCATGGATGGCTGTTGGACACTTTTCACCTGTGCCTTTGTTGGGGCAGACTGCATCAACCACGCAACCAAGAGATTGGAGTGATTGAAATGGAACCATTACCTCATAATCCTCCATGTAATCCTGCCACATTTCATATAAGAAATGCCTCTATAAGCAAAAGTAGCTTAAAAAAACATGAAAAGCTCAAATGAACAAAGGGATGACAAAGCCAAGTGTTCATACAAGTTTTTTAGTCATTTAAAAGTTCATAAAAATCAGTACTCATCTTATTTACTGGTTCCAATGTGTTCTACAAGTATGGAGCTACATAAAGTTTTCCATCTCTACAAGAATGCTGATACACTTTGTCAAATGATAAATAAATTATATCTTTCATTTTTTGGACCCATCGGGAAATTTAAAGCTACTATAATTGTATAAATCCAAGGGTAGAATTGTGATTCCACTGACTTTTCCACTTGTCCTACAACCGACCCCCTAGTTAATAGCCTTAAGCCTCAACCTACCAGATGGGCTCTCCCAACCAATTGCACTAATGTAAACCTGATGATAAAGTCACACTGTTACTCCAATGAGTCCCCTTAATGTGGAAAGCGAGCAAAATTGAGGACTAGAACATGAGAATGAAGATTGATTTATAAATTTGGCAATACAATTGCAAAAGAAAATATACACTATCGTAAGTCTAAATAGAGCTGTCAAAATGAACCGGCCCGGCCCTAACTCACGCGGGCTGTGATTATGGGGGCAAGGCTGGGCTCAGCCCACTTGTTAAAAGAAGGCCAAAAAAATCCAGCCCGGCCCTAGCCCACATGGGCTGTGGGTTAGGGTCGGACCAGCCCATTTTTTTTTTTTCTTTTCTTTTTTTCCTAAGATCAGAGTTCACTCGAAAGTCAGACCGCTCCCCTGTCGCTGTCGGTTGTCACAACCCGGTGCCGCACACCACCTATCATCGCCCAACGCCTTTGCTTCTCTCCTCCGAGGACCGCCGGGAGGAAGGAGTGTCAGGGATCACCGAGAGGAGGGAGGGGAGCGGGGAGGGGTGCCGGGGCTGACCCGGCCCTAACTCGATTCAGCCCATGGACTACAAGGGCCGGGCCAAAAAACCCACTTGCACAAATGGGCCATAATTTTTTAGCCCGGCCCGACCTATTTTAGGGCCAAATGGGTTGGCCCATGGACCCTGGCCCATTTTAACAGCTCTAAGTCTAAATCTAACTGCTCCATAGGAATTTGGATATACTACCAAACTATGAATTGCATATCCAAAAGATTAAACTTCATAACAAATAAGGAGGATCCCATAATAATGATGAAGATTGTGAATAGCTAGTTTGAAACTATAGGGGCCTAACATGAACTCCAGATGAGTAATAACTAGAACTCTAAATGATCTCTCAAGTCTCAACAACAAAATTCTTGACCACATACACAAGCCAAAAGACCAAAATAAGGTTTCCAATAGGATGATCGGATGAAGCAAACACTATTCAAACAAAGAAAGGCAAGTTCCTTCGATGATGGGGCTAAAATCATAGACATGCATGCAAGTGATAATATATGATATGAAGTACAATGAGATGCATCAGCATAATAGGTTGAAAATATTCTAGCTTTTGTATCTAAAAGATGTATGGTAAAGAAAAAAGTTTCCAGCAATGAAAAGATGATCAAGACTGAACCAGCAAACTATCAACATATTCTTTTGTTCGATTGTGGATATCATGGCAAACATAGTCTGGTGAGAAAGCAGCATGTTCACTTTAAGTAAAACGGTTTAGAATTCTGATGTTATTTTCCCATAATTCACTATAATTCAAAAATGCTATGCATTCCAATGAAAAGTTGGACACTAGTAATGTTTGAAGTCATCAAATGCTATTTTGGGTTGACAGGTCTTAGAAAGGCCCAGGTTTGTATACAAGTTGGAGAACTTCAGTTAACCCATTAAGTTTGTAAAATGATGTCCTAACAAATTGACCTATCTACATTGACAAACAGAACAACTTCTTGGTCATCTTCTTGGTAATTATTTCAGCAAGGACCTCCACTCAAGAGGCTGCATGACTCTATAAAGTTAGATATTTTTATAAATGATAGAAATATTTGAACAAATGGCATTCAACTAACTTGACAGCAAAATGTAAATATGTAACTCCGAAACTGAAGGATGGCAAGAGGATCAAGATAAATAATTCAGAGGAAATCAAAACTTTAGTATGCTGATTACAGACTCAAACACCATGTCAACATTTTTTATCCGGATCTCATCATCTCTGGATCTAATTATCTAACAGTATTCTATGTAACAATCTTTAATTTGCAACAAATCTACATATAAATAATTGTCCTACTACAAAATTTTAAGAACAAGGAAAAAAAGAATGTAGTGGAACAAATTATGCACTGACAGGTAGATCAGTCATGCCAGTATAGCTAATCATCACAAAATAAGCAGGTCTAATTTTGTCATTTCTACTTAGATATACGCTGCTTCTTGGAATAAACAACTAATTAATCAAGTCATATTAAAACTACATTGACAAAACATTTAAAGGTTCGACAAATGTCCATAACATAGTCTGGTGAACAGCCATCTAAAAACAGAAAAAGAATTCTATGGAACAAAAGAAACATTCTTTTTTTTTTATCACAGATGATGCAAGTTTACAAGAAATCATGTTGTTTGCGTACCCCACAGAGGAGCAGAATCTTTTTATCTGCGCCTGTTATGGTGCCTCCCAGTGCTTTGACAAAAAGGCTGATAAATTCAGAATGTCCTTCATATGTTGCTCCTGTTATAAGTTTACCATCAGCGATGCATGTCGCCATCGTCTCCGGCTCCACCCAGTCACAGCCGGCAGCAATGAGAACCGGCTTTACAGGGGGATAAGCGGTGCACTTCCGGCCTTTCACCAATCCAGCAGCCGCCAAAATCAGCTGTCCGTGGCAAATCGAAGCAATTGCTTTTCCAGTGTCAGAAAACTTCGATACAACATCCACAACCGATTCATTCATCGCAAGATACTCCGGCGCCCGGCCTCCTGGTATTACCAACCCATCATATTTGCTCACATCGATCTCATCAAATGTTGCATTAAGCGTGAAGTTATGACCTCTTGATTCCGAAAATGTCTGAAAACCAGGAATAATTAATGCAAATCAAGCAAGGAAATTAAATATTCCCTCTAATTCTGTAGCTGTTTCTTATTAGGGTTTTTCCTATTATTTCTAAGTATAATAAGAAGACAAAAACATGTCCCCAGTTACCTGATGGCCGGTACCCTGATGAACGGCGGTGCGGCAAATCTCGCCGGCTTTCTTTCCAGGGCAAACGGCATCCACGGCGATTCCAAACGCTTGCAGCGCTTGGAACGGCACCATCACCTGCGAACCCTCACATAAATCAATTCCTGGAATAAACATCCATAGTTTGATGCGCAGAGAAGGGAATCCGATAAAAGAAACCACGGAAATAACACTGGAATAACCGATGCATAATAACTCTTGTCCCAACCGGCGATCAGGAATACCTCGTAGTCTTCTACATAGTCGCCACAGAATAAAAGAACCCTCTTCTGAGCTGCCATTTTTCTCCTCTGCTTCCTCAACCCCAAGAACAAGAGGTGCCACTCGGAGAAGCGCAAGAATAAGCAGTCCACCCTATTTATACTGGAAGAGGAGGCCCTGATCTCCTCCAAGAAACGAAGGCGACCGAGAGATTAATTTTCTGTGGGTCTCAGTGGAGACTTGGTAGGTTTCGGGCTTCCAGTGGCTCAGTACGATTTTGGGCAGGGAGGGGAGAGAAGCTGATCCTTCGGATTCGTTGCTTCAACATTATCGCATGGTGGCACCGAGTAGAAGTGTCTGGAGAGTATGCACAAGAGTACCACGTGGCAGCTGGATGACATATGAGATAAGCAAGTTTGGATCCTCCGCGGCATACATTTTGGATTTTTTTTAAATATTATTATTTTAATATTTTATTTTTAAATTATTTTCAGATTTGTTTGGCTCACTTGAAGAACTTGTTTTTCCAAAAAAAAAATTTTAAAATTATTTTTTAAAAATAAAATTTTGATACGTTTGATTAATCATAAAATAATAATTTGTTATAAAATAACTTATATTTAGATGGACATATATTTTTTAAAAAAAATTATATAAAATATCTATTATAATCTTAATAAATATAAAATCGTATATTTTTACTCATAAATTTTATATAAATATAAATATTATATTTATATTAATATAAATATAATATTAATATAATATAATATAACATTATATCATAATAATTTATTATATTAATATAATACTATTATATTAATATTATATTAATATAATATAAATATTTTAATATAATTTATTGATTAATATAAATATAAATATAATATTGTATTAATATAAAAATTATATTACTATTAATAAAAATATTATATTAATATAATAATATTAAAATATAATAAATATTTATATTATATTTATATAAATATTATGATAATATTATACTATTCATTATTTCATCCTAACCATCCATTAATATTTTATTAAATTTTAACTATACATCTTAAAAGATATTTTAGGAAAAAAAAAATATTATTATTTTTTATATCACGAGTAGTACCAAAATCCATCTTTCTTATTGGAAGTGACTTCCTATGAAATATGAAAAGTGACTTTCTATAAAAATATTTTTTTCACTCTCTCTCTTAAAATTTCAATCAAATAAGAAGTTTTTTTTCACTTTTCAAGAAGTATGTCTTCTCTCTTTCACATCCCGTCAACCAAACGAGTTCTTCATGCCACGTGCTATGTGTGGAATAATAGGTTCAACCCATAATTTTGGCTTGATAATCTAGCACTTTAAAACCATGGGTTAAACTCATAATATCACTTAATGTTTGAATTTATTTTAAAACGTCAACCTGTCTTCCTTGCTATCGATCTATCCAAAAATACTCTCCAATTCTAAAGTATCCTCCCAATCCCTAACCCTCATCCTCGTCTTAAAATTAATCTAGTGACCTGAAGAAAAGATGAAGATATGTCGAAAGAAAAGAGGGCTTGAGCAAAAAAATGAAACAATCTTCACGTAGATGTGTAGAAGATTTATTTCTAAATAACGGGTATAGTGAAAATTTTGAATCTAATTTTTTTTGAAGAAAAGTTATAAAGAGGATAATAGTAGATTTAAATAGTTTTAATAATTTTGAGTTGGATTTTTATTTGAAAATATTGATTGACTATTTATGATTACACTGAACAAATCAACATATCTTAGTCTAGTTAAATATTTTTATAGTAATTTTAGTTTTAATAGTTCAGCTTGTTCATTACATCATATGTGAAAAAAAAATGATCAAATTTGACTGCAATGTTATAGATCAAATCTTGAATATTCTAATAAATGATGATAAATATTTCAATAATATTTATTGGAGTCATCGATGTTTGATTATCTTATCTATATTATAACTATTTTTGAAAATGATAATTTAGTTCAAACATCTAAACATAATGTACATCTATTATCACTTGAAGATAGGCTAATTCATCACATTTTATATTTTTTCTATCTAGAGAAGGTCACCGAGATAATGTATCACATCTAAATATTTATCTTTATTTTTGGGTAAAAGATATTTATCTTTTCAAAATAATGCTTTCAGATGATATGGTTAATTTGCCATATATAATAATATATTATATGAATAAATGTTTCTAAAGTCCAAAAATAGGTTTACTCCATGAAGCTGTTATGATCGCCATCTTCGAGATTTTTAATATCTCTATCATTAATGAGGATATAATTATTAAGCTCAAACCCACTGATACCTACAATCACTTATCTTTGAGGTGTATGGGTATGCATTTATTGATGGAGTGTGGAGGTATATATCTAAGATACATAAAAAGAACGTGATGGTAAAGGAGAAAGTCGGCCTGTCGATGGAAATCAATCTAGATATCCTGCTCTACGTACATATCTTACAGTCTGATCAATAATCTTTCAATCTATATGCATTGTCTATTCGGATAGATTTACTAAAAATATCTATCAAAGTAGGATTTACATATATTGATGCACGACTGAACGAGGGATTTGACAATTTGATCAATTCGTAGCACATTTTTATCGTTAGTTTTCTCCATCTCCATAAAATTTTACAGTGGATGATTAGGCTCCGACTTCTGATTGCACTATTTGAGACTCTATTTAATGATGCATCTTTCTAATTTATTTTTAGAGTAATGTAATTTGATTTGTTGTAAGTATTTTTTTTTTCTTTTCTTTGAGTGCATATATGCTTGTCAAATGAAACCGTGTATTTTGACTAGTTTTATCTTGAACTTTCAATTTTTTATAAACTATTATGCTACAATTAACATCATTATTTTTATATATTTGTATATTATTCATGCAATCATCACTCTTGCATGTGCATAATTCAGTTCAAATCAGAAGTTTAGGTTTTAGGACGTAGGGTTTAGGGCTTGATGTATCAAATTATAAGATTTAAAATTTAGAATTAGGATTCAAGTTTTAGGGTTTCATATACCAGGTTTAGAGTATAGAGTTTATGAATTTAAGGTTTTAACAGAGAGAACTGTTGCTAGCGAAGACATGAATGCTTAGCAACCCGAGATCAAAAATAAAAAAATAAATAAAAAATAAAAAAATTGTGATCGGCCACGCCCAAAATGTGGTCGACCTCGGTAAAATCTGAAATAAATTTTGATCCGTTGTATTTTGAAAAATAAATAATAAAAAAATATTATTTAAAGAAATCCGTGCATTTTTCACTGCAATGGATAACTAAAATAATCTGACAGGGTGGACTAAAATAATCGAAATATCATTTGGCAGATTTAGTTCTCCTTTGATTTTTTTTTTTAAGGACAGACGGCTGTAGTCATCTGATTTGAAGCTCGTACCTCGCCAAGTCTACGGTGTGAAAATTAATTATTTATTTATTTTAAGAAATACCTGTCATCTCATGCGGTCTACCTGACGCATCCAGCATGGCAGTTAATACAACTATCTTTACAAAAAGTTATATGTTACGCGTGATCCGCCATCTGCCGTTGTTCTTAAACACCTTTTTCTTTTTCTTTTTTTTTTAATGGCTTAAACGCATCTTGTAGGTCCGTGCATTCGGAAAAGTAGAAGGGCTGGTGGGCTGGTTTACGGAGGTAACAAGCGGACGCGCGCATAATATTTCTATGCGAAACTGCGAACTTCTAGGAGGACCGTGGACGGTGAAATGGGAAACGGGGCTCATTGGTGCTCACGATCCTGGTAACCACTTTCTTCGCCTCTTAACCATGGGCAACTATCACAAGTGGAAGCGCGACGAAGCTCCGGTGATCCCTCCGGCTGCTGCCAATGGCGGCGGCGAAATTGACTTCTCCCTCCTGGAGGTGGTGGAGAAGTCGTAGAAAGGCGGGTGGAGGTACTCGACCTCTGCGCCCTCAAGAAGCTGGTGCTCTCTTCGACAAGCAGAAGACCCGCATGAAGTATCCCGATGAGCCGGAGAAGTTCGCTGACTCCGAGGTCGAGTCCACGACGAGATCGAGCACCTCAAGATCCTCTCCGGTGGCCCGGAGCTCTACCAGGACCTCATCGCCCTCAACATCGTCCCCTACATCGTAGGCCTTCTCGGCCACGACAACATCGACGTCTCCGTCGATGTCGTCGGCCTCCTCATGGAACTCACTGGCGAGAGGACGTCCTCGAGGACAACGACGAGCCCGCCCACTTCCTCGTGGACGCCCTCACGGAGAATAATTCCCTCGTGTTCCTACTCCGGAACCTCGGCCGCCTTCTGAGGCCGACCCTGACAAGGTCCCCGTCATCCACAACACCTTTGGCACCATCGAATACATGACTGAGGTCAAGCCAGCGGTCTTGGAGCTCGTCTGCGAGCGGATCAAGCTCCTGTAGGGGCTCCTGGGGAGGATCAAGGTCGGGAGTTTGATGCCAACAAGCAGTATGCCTCGGAGATTCTCGCGATCCTGCTGCAGAACAGCATAGCGAACCAGAAGAGGCTAGGGCGGATGAGCGGGGTTGCCGCGGTGCTGCAGGCTGCGACAGTGTACAAGCCGAGGTACCTGAAGAGATCCGACGAGGAGATGCTCGGTAACCTGTTTATGCCGATAGATAACAAAGAGAGGTTGTTGAAGTCAGAGGGAGTGGATCTGATGATCATCATATTGAAGCATTAGAAGTCTGCATAGGGGTCCGCGAGCGGTTTGTGGATGTGTTGGGGTTGAAGACAGCATTCGCCGCCTTCATGGGCAGGGCAAGTCATCTCCTGCTACCTTCTTCTATTATGCTTTTCTGTTTCTAGATTTCTGAAGGATGATTATATGCATTTTTTTATATATTGGCCCTTTCTAGAGTGAGCTCGGCTGTCCATCCCTTTGCATCTGAGACGCAATGCTATAGGCATGAATCCTCAGCGAGTGAATTTCATCTGGCAAATTTGATGGTTTCAGTGGTATTGCCTCTAATTTTAGCAGTTACATCCAAAAATTTTAAACAGAATCAGATGTTAGTAAAAAGTAGAAAACGTGCAGAAACTATAAAGGGAAAAGGTCGGTAAGTTAAATAGGCATCGTCCAAATTCGATTTGGAACTGTTTTGATGGGTTGTTCCAGAAATTTTTTCATGCTAAAATATTTTGAAACATATAATCTTTTCAGATGAAAAGCTAAGGTGAAACTTGATTTATGATTTAAAAATGTAATGAATTGTTTTACTGTTTGATGGCCGCCTAATGTATGCCTGTCCATGAGATTGAGCATCAAGAGTATCAAGCTTATGTCAAAAATTTGCTTTTGCTATATTTTTTTGGGGAAATCTAATGTGACAGTTTTAATCTTTGCAAGATACAAATTTGAGTTTAGTCTTGCTAAATGCTTCTTTCTATCTGCAAGAAAGAAGAAATAGCAAGTGTTTGCCTAGCTTGGTCATATATATGACAAATTTTGCCCCTATAGTTAGTCTTGGCTGAAAATTTAAGGCATTCTTTAGATTTCAGATTGTTTGTGGCTGAAACCTAAGTGTTTCAGTTTCTGTTTTGGTGTTTAGGTTGAATCTCAAAACCACATTTTTTTAAAAAAAAATTTAATTTGACATTTGGTAGTTGAGTCATCATTGAACTACTTTTTATGAAAGTGGGGGAACATAGTTGCGAGTAACCCTTTGGGGAAAAGTGATGATGAAGTGAAACTGTACAAGCAACTGTTCCGAATAGGATGTCTTATAGACTTGTCGCTTTCACATCTAAAGAATATCAGAAAATTTTAACTTAATCATCATTAGGAGGATTTTCAATTTTCTTGGTTAATTTTTGTCATATGGAAAAGCCTCATAGCTGGATAACTAGTAATGCATGGTGGGTTTATCTTTACATGACCGTGCATACATCTGATCCCACTGTCTTTTCCTCTAAGAATTGATACTTAGTTGGGTATAGATGTTAAAGTGGTTTGAGATAACCCATTGTAAAGTGCTTATGTTATATTGGTAACCTGCGTATGGTGTTTTTAAAATGGACATGTTATCATACAAAATTTTCAGATCCAAGACCATGATGCCCTTGAAAATTCCACATTATTATATTGTCATTGGTAAAGATCCATAGTTACTTCTTGCTATGCAAGCATCGTCACAAGTATATTTTTTTAAGTAAGTTAGCTATACAAAAAGAAGCTGACCAATAACACTTTGGCTGGTTGTTGTTGCTCCTTCAGGTGTTGAATTGTAAGAGTAATTATTCTTTCTTAGGGTTTGTTTGATATCTAAGATTTATAAACTTAGGATAAAATTCATAATAGAATATAGAATTTGATCCTATAGGATTTTACCTAAAATCCTATTAGGAGAAAAATCCTATATATACTAATCGTATCCTATGTTTGTATGATAAATTAGGATTTTCTCTGTTCTTCCGTTTCTCCTTCTCTCTCAATCCCTTCTTTTACCATAATGATAAACTTATCATTATCAAAATATTATATTAATCATTATAATTATAAAATAATTCATATAAAAAAAGCTAACATATCTTTGTGTTTTTTTAAAATTTAAAATTAAAACTCATTCAGGTTTGGGACAGATTTGAAATTTGCTCCTTAGCTATTTGGTATTCGAATCTAATTATATATATATTTTATAAATTTTTATAAAAATCTTGATGGTGGACTTGATCCAATCGGATTAGATCCAATCTTCTATTGGGTTGGATATATGTCCTACATTAGGACCCATTTTAGGGATGGCGATTGTAGCTGATTCACTTGGCATCCAACCCGATCCGACCCAAATGAGTTGAATTTTACCTGATCCGATTAAAACCTGTGGCGGGTATGGGTTCTAGATAAAATCTCGAATTGGATTTAGATGGGGTACGGATAATGATATGCTCCTTCCTGAATTTGATCCATATCTAATCCATTGTCATCCCTAATTTGCTTAGGGAGTACTTTGTAGGATAGGAGGATATGAGGTTTTGAACCCCAAATTTTGAGATGGCCTAACGGCCACCTTCACCAATAAGCCACAATTGTATATGTTTAAATTGATCGATATTATATTTATATTGTTTAAACTCTTACATATAAACACCCGACAAAACCCTAGCCATCATCTAAATCATAGGAAAATCAATGAAAACAAAGGACAAACGAAAAAATTAAAAGCTAAGACTTTTTCTCACAAATATTGATCATTTTTTTCACATCCTTTCTTTTCATTTCATTCTCTTTTTTGGAGATCTATGGGGAAGGAGAGAACATAAGGGAGATCGGAGGGTTTCTTAGGTTTCGATTGGGGTTTTTTCTCAAGCATATGGGACTATGTGCAAGATGTGGTGGTATGAGCGATAGAGGACGGTGACAAGAAGGTTGAGGTAGGGGTGCTGAGGGGAGGAGGTGGAGGGTGTGGGGCAGGGAGAGGAGGAGGCGAGGAAGGAGAGGGGCGGTTGGAAAGGGGAGGAGGTGGATGAGGGGGAGGGTGGGGGAGGGGGAGGAGATCGCACATCGATATGATGGGGGCGGGAAGCTTGATTATCGTAAGAAAAAAGATAATGATCTCTGGAGGTTGTTATTTTTTTTCCTATTGGATTAGCCACTTCCTATTGATTTTCTATCCCATAATTCATTCCCCCAAACAGTGGCTAGGAAAGAAAATAGGATTTTAATCCATAGGATTTCCAAATCCTATAGGATTTGGGCCAATCCTACCCTTTCCAAACCAGCCCTTGTTGTGATTCCAATCCTCCTCAAGGTCCTCTAAAGGGTTTATTTATTTTTCTTGTCTCGCCATTTCAATTACATATCTTCACCTTGCAGCTTCTTCGCGGTCCTACAAGTGCATACGTGTGATATTTAATGCCACTTCATTGTTGCATGTGAAAATTTGACAAACACATGATTAATGTATTGAATTACTTTAGTATCAGTCTGATGTAATCATAGCGCAATGCTTCGGTGTTAAGGATTCAGGGCTTTTCTATGAAATTTGTATATAGAACTAATTCAACAGTAGGATTAATATTCCAGTGCAAAAGAGAGGACATTATTGTATTAGTTTCTCTCTTGTTGATGAAACTTAATGTCTTTGAAAGTAAGGTTTTGTTAGAAGGATAATGGGGTTATCAAAATGTAGATTTAAAATGTGTCTTTCTTCAGAACAGATCTATTTTTACTGTCATGGGAAAGCAATTGCATTAATGAGATAAAAATGAAGATGGAGAAGAGAATAATGACTGTAAGACAATGTATCTTGTATTGCAGCTTCAATGCCAAAAGGAACATATAATTAACCACGGAGCATAGGAGAGTATGATATGTGGAAAGGCTTCAGATTGTAGAAAAGCAACAAAATTAAAGATCAGCACAGTCATGGATTTGAAAAGTTAGCCTCTAACATTGATGTTTCTCATGATGATAATAATTGTTTAAATTGAGGAGGCTACCAAATACATTGGTAATCTTGGAGGTCATTATTTTGCTGAGAGGTAATGCATATAAATTAGCAATTTTCATAATGATTTTGACTTGCATCTAAAGTGGTGCAAATATATGCTGAGATATATTAATTGAATTCATTTGTTCATCATTGAATGGACAGATTGTAGTATTGTTTGCATTTAGAGGTGTGTGGTTTCGTTTGGTTGGAAAAATGATATGACTGCGATCCCTTTCATACAAATGCCATGTGTATGTTAATGTTTAAAATTTATGTTCCATGTGAGTATTTTATTTCCTTTTAGCAGGATGATCTTGAGGGCTGTTTTCATATTGCCTTTTTTTGACTGTGCCCCTTGTTCTGATGTTTGTGTTTAACTTAATCAAGGATGCATTCGTGGTGCTTTATAAATTTATCAAGCCTTTCTTCTTTCTGCATATTATATTTTGTATCCATTGTTTGCAGGCATTGTTCATTCATGCATCTTTGTTGTAATTTTTTATAGTATTTAGATTCTTCTGAGCAAGCAAAATAAGAAAAAGGGCTACCAAAAAGAGTTGGAAGAGCGTCTAATTTCACTGGTTGCACTATTATTTGGTAAGAAGGCAGGTGGATCCTGGAACTTCAAAATTGCTCTTCTTTTGTATCTTGCATGCCATGTGTTTGTTAGTCTGTAAGTTAATTTGTTTATGGCTGTGTAATGAACTATTGGAGGCAAGTGTGTGCTACACCATATTGTTGATAACGATCTAGGTGAAGTTGGATTGAGTAATTGTATGCAATTGGTTGGCCCTGATCAAGGATTTCAGAATCGGTATGAGCCCCGTATGGATTCCTGCACAGTACGGTATGATACCGTGTACCATACCGCACCTTGTGTCGGTATGGCGTGGCGTATCGATTCGATACTGATATCCACCAAATTTTTTTTATTTTTTAGTTGAGTTTGATTTCAAATTTTTTTTTATTACTTTTTAAACTATTTTATATCCAAATTAATATTTATTTAAGTCATACAACAATTTTACCCTCCAAAAAAAATAAAAGAAGTCTAAAACAATGTAATAAATATATCTAAAGTATAAATTACAAAGAATAATATGCTAACCTCAGGATCTCTGCTGATCTAATATCTCGTCGAATATCTATGTCGCTTGTAGACATCCGATCATCTGCATATTTCGGAGGAACATCAGTCTATCTTTCTAACCAAGTATCACTGTAATCCTGAATATTCATCCCATAAGATATCCTCTCTGAATTATAAGACATATCAGATCTCTCGCTCATCTGGCTCTGAGAGGTATCCTTGGGATGATGGTATGACTGTGGATGGGTCTATCTAAATATGTCAGTAGCAAAATCCGATCCATAAGGTGCTCCGGACTACATAGGATATTAGCCACTAGAAGTCGATGTCTCGGATACATCATATCTATATGGATCATAAGCTGTCTGCAGATGATAGGATCCATAGTACGAAGATGATCTAGATACATTTATAGATCCTACTCCACGTATAAGGTCATCTGCAGCTGTATTGTGCGCTGGACAATCTCTGAAAGGCTGTCGTCTATATGAGATCGTCTCCTTACAGGGTCTATTAGGTCATTTGTGGTTCTTATCTTGTGTGGTATGTGTAAATTGAGACTCATTGATGAATCGAGTACCATCCTACGACTGTCTCATGAATAATGGTCTCGTATCCTCCAGTCCCTCTCTGATAATCAGATCCTCCAATTTCTTTCTGATCATCAGATTCATGACTGCTATCATCACTCTCACTTTCACTGATCTCTAAATCTGAGTCAACTGACTCCTGCACTCTCGAGGGTGCTGTAACTGTTGTTCCTTTTACTTTGCCTTTTTGAGCTCTCTCAGTGTCCCTCTGTGACCAGCTTCATCTCAGCATTTCTCGCTCAAACATCTGATTCTGTCTCGAACATGGAGTCATATGATGAATGACATTCCTGTGATCCCTCAGGCTATGGCTGATCAGTTAGAACTCTATGTGAAATATTTCTTTCTGTCCACTGTCCTGGATCCACCCTGATCTCTCTAGCTACCACACTGGCTGGTCGTAGAGGGGATCCCGGCTCATAAAGTTTCGGCTCCTGTTGCTGGCCTGCAAGCCATCCAATCATCGGATCCTCATCATCAATGGTATAATCATCTATCATTGGATTCGTATACTTCAACTGTACTTCATCTTGTACACGTTTTAGCCTCAATCTCAAATTATAGTGCACATAAATAAGATCGTTAAGGCATTTTTGTGTCAGATGGTTTTTCTGTTTGCTATGGATAAGAATGAAAGTTGATCAATTATGCTCACACCCACTAGCAGAGACCATATGGAAAAGAATATAGATGGTCATACTTTTTAAATTTGGTGCAGACTGTCCAAAATAGATCCACCATTCGGCTGTCAAAAAATTAAATAAAATTACATATAATATTTTATGATATTAATAGGCATGTAATTTGAACAAAGTCCTCACTATTGATATGTAATTTATTTGGATTCATCTTCTTTTTGCTTACGATAGTCGATGAGACTCCAAAGCTGTTTGTCCCTTTTCTAAACTGTTTCGTCTGTGAAAAATATATTTATTTTAATAACAAATATATTATTAAGTTAAATGGCCGCATCTTAATTGACCTAACGTATCTCTTGCAGACACATAGATGCGATTTGAGATCGGACATCATCTTATATATAATATTATGGAGAGTAGTGAGAAGCTCATTATCCATATCTATCTCGGGTATGCTGTACTGAAACTTTGGATTCAAATAGTAAGCTGAAAATAAATGCCATAGTGATTAAGTATACTTTTAGTGTCAAAAAAAGAAAAAATTAAAAAAAAAAATTCAGATCATTCTTGAATTCATGCTTGCTCGCTAGATGCAAATCTCTATCTATCTGATAGTCTCAATGATGATCGATGATATTGATGTATTCTCAGGCTTGTTTGAGATCTATCTCCCTGATCTGTTGCTTTATCCTCTCCATAATGTGATATATGAAGCCTATCTGGGTTTATCTCTCGCTGTCCACGGTGTGAAGCACCTCATATAATGACTAGATAACCTTCACTATTTTATCAATCCGTTGCTAGAATGACTGACTGGTCATTAAGTTCTCCATATGACTTCTCACAATGCCGGTCCTCGCATTATTATTCTTCTGTCACTCGGCATTGACAAATATCTAACGCAAGACTGCTTTCTTCTGTAGAAAGCTATCAAGTGCTATATAGTTTGTAGCAAACCGTATGACACTTAATCTTAAAATCTTTCCTCAATATATTTTTGCATCAATGACAGCACCCATATATGATTGTAGATAAATTTAGTAATAGATTGGGTTGTATCCACTGCCTATTGTACTCTACGAAGCTTTCCAATATCTATCAACATCAGGTCAATGCAATGTGCAGCACGTGATGTCCAGTAAATATGCGATCGCCGCTCCATTAGCCATTTGCTAGCGGCCTTATATTGCGGCTCATTATCTATGATGACCTGCACGATATTTTGTTGTCCAACTGAATCAATCACCTCCTCCATCAGTCCAAGAATGTATGCGACATCATGCATCCTATCTGAAGCATCAATTGATTTGTGAAAAAATATTTTTTCATCAAAATATGTCAAAAAATTTATGATACTCTGTCTAGTAAAATCAGTCCAATCATCACACATCACCATCAGTCTGTATATGGATTATTTATTCTTGTAAGAAGCGATCCATCTCTCCAACTCTTGTTTATTGCTGTCAAGAAGTCGACCATGGAAATACTTGGGTGCTAGAGGATCTACACCAGGGCCGACAGCCTGTATTGCTGAAATGGTAGACCGATAGTAAGTATTGTCTGCTGTATTTGCTGGAATGTGGCTAAAATGAAACCATGAAATCAATTTTCTGCTATTTTGAATCTTTGTTAGGAAAAGTATGTAGATCCAAATCATGAATGATGGCCTCTACTAGAATATCTCTGTCGGATCTCCTACTATCAAAAGCCCCCAACATGAAATACTCCTCCCTCTACTGACTGGCTCCCTGACAGCGGTGGTCCTTCTGAACTCAGACTCTCTTTAGCAGTCAGAGAGTCGGATCCCGACTCATAAAATGATGATCCAAATCACTCTTTATATCTGGCCATCTTCTTCAGCCTGTACTGCTCATCTAGACTTGTCTGAATAGCAACCTCAATCTCTATCTCCTTGTCATATGGAGCAGAGGCCTCTTTTGACTCTTTGGAATGATAGGAAGTAGCTCTCCAGCTCGACGGTCCACCTTTGCCTTCTTCTCCTTTGCTTTCTCCTTCAATGCTTTCTGATTAGCGAAGTACTTCTTTGTAAGTTGTCAGATCTCCTGTGGGCATTTCTGACACATGACCATATCCCAATAACTACCAGCCAAATGTTGCTTCAACCTAGTCATCTCTCCTCCTTCGAATTTTATGCCACACTATTTACATCTCCAATAGTGCCAAACTGAGAGCATCTCACCATGCTCCCAGCCAATGTCACGCTCTGCATCCTTCTCACTCATTTCTGCAAGTTTAACAAAATATGATAATTTAATAATTTTTTTGATATTATATTTTTTGAATTTAATTTTTTTAATATTTTTTTTAAAATATATAAATATATATTAAAAAATATATTTAACGAAAACTAACAATTTTAATATGATCATGTAGATAATCTAATGATCTACAACGTATAATGAAATCATACCAAAATCATAAATTTTGACATGATTTTTTTATTTTCAATTTTTTAACGGTTATGGCTAAAAAATATGAAAAATAAAATATTTAGTGACAGAATAAAGGATACCTTACTTTCGGCCAAAATTTTTTGCCCCGTCAAAGGAGTTATGGAATTTTTTTTGAATTTTTTTTTTAGAAGGCCGTCGCTCCATCATTCGCTCTCGAGAGAGGCTTTCGGGTTTTTTAGAGTCTCAGACTCTTAGAATCAAAGGAGACAAAGGCAAACCATCACCAACCCCCTCCCCCCCCCACCCCCGACATGGCCTGTCGATACGGCTCGGTTCCGAGTCATACCGACCCAAATCGAGAGAAATCAGTCGGTTTCTCTGGATTCGCCGGCGAACCGCACCGAACCAGCTCGGTTCGGTGCAGTTTTTGTAATTTGCTGAAAAAGGGGGGGTGAACTGCATCGGTCCCCCCTGGTGCGGCCCATACCGACCGGTTCAGGTCGGTATGGGAAACCCTGGTCCTGATTAATTAGAATACATGATTTAGCTAAGTTGTTGCATTCAATGCAAAATAAAATGAAGTTTCTATATATTTGCTGGAAAAATCTTGTTAAATTGTTTGCTGTGTTATGAAGGTAGTACATGAAGAAAAGGGCTTGTTTCACAAAGTGGAAAAGCAGATTTATAAGTGGAAAACATCAAAATCTGAACTTAGAATGAAGTAGCTGGTTTCATTACATGGTTATAAAAATGACTATGCATATGAATGGTTTATATATAAATACCACATCTTCCTATTGATTGTTTGCCAAAGCTAATGGTTTTTTTGATGTAATCTTGATTATTGTATAGTTTGTAATTATTTGATTTCATTTCTGTCAGTTTGGCTATGGCGGTGGTAGTGCTGGTGAGGCTGTGAAGGGTTGTGGTAGCTCTACAAATAGAAATAAGATGAAAAGTTTGGTTAGATGTTTTTACTCTTAGATTTATGGAACAACAAAAAGATTCACCAACCATTTGTTAGGTTGTCCCTTTTGCTTTTCTGTTTTCCAAAAAATCAGAAAACAGAAAACAAAAGCATTGACAAATGGGCCCTTAGCTTTGCTTTTTTTCCTTAAATTAAGAATTTGGCTTTTGGGATACCTGGGAATCCTATCTTATATCCATGAAATCTTGATGCATTGGTATGTTCTTTTCAGCTTTGTTTTATCTTTGATTTTGTTTGCTGTTGTTTACTAATTTCTGGTTCTAGCATGCCTCATCACATTGATGTGGGTCGACTTTATCGATGAAGGAGATATTATTTGTATATACATACACTCATACATACATACATAGATATATTATACATGTAGGGGTGGCTAAAGGTCAGGCCAAATTAGATCTAGGTTTGACAACTGCTGGTTATAGACATAGGTATTCATTCGTGATCTATCTCAAACCCGATGAATGAATATAACATGGCTCAATTTGGCCAACATCCCCGATGAGAGCATGTAACATTGCTCAATTTGGCCAATACTCGCAATGATCGAGTATAGTGATGGGCCCATGGGTTATGATTCAATTTAAGATTTTGAAAATCAGTATCGATGATCGAGATGGTTTCGGTGCTGTACCAACACATAGTACGACGATGTGATCATTGATTTCGGTACCATACTGACACACGATACGATGGCATGCTGATTTGGTCGGCACGTCAATTTTTTTTGTTTTTTTTTGGGTGGAAGGTGTCCGATCAAATTTTTATGGATAATTAAATAATTTAAAAT
The DNA here is from genome assembly GCF_000442705.2 of Elaeis guineensis. NCBI lineage: Eukaryota > Viridiplantae > Streptophyta > Magnoliopsida > Arecales > Arecaceae > Elaeis > Elaeis guineensis. Next base: position 9,295,414 of record NC_026004.2, on the reverse strand, counting down.
TTAAAATGATATTTAGTGATATTCATTAATGTTCATATCACTCTGATATATCTTTAATCGTGTGTGATATGAATCTAAGCATGATATTATGTTATTTAGCATTCTAAATAATCAATATATGAACAAGATATCATTGGATTCTAAAATGCTTAAATCAATTAAAAAAATTTAAAAATATTCAATACATATCGATCATCGAAATCTGATTGATCGTCGATGTCCATAAATAACAGGATCATCTATATAGTCAAGAGAAACATCAGTCCATCCCTCTAGTCACAACATTATAATCCTCCGTGTCCATAAGATAGGCACAATGGATCATAACTTATCCTCGATCTCTTATTGAGATCCTGGCTCCAAGAGCTATCGTCGGATTGATAGCTTGATTGTGAAGGGGTTTGTCCAAATATACCAGCAATAAATTTCAATTTTTAACATGCTCCAAACTATACAGGATGGTAGCCACTAGAAGATGATGTCTCCAATGTATCCTATCCACATCCATATCCATAATGATCATAGGCTATCTGTGGCTGCAGGTAAGAGGATCCAGAATACAAAGACGAATCTGATACATCTATGTCTCCTACTCCACATGCGAGATCATCTGTAGCTGCATCATATCCTGAATGATCTCGTGAAGTTCATCATCTGTATGAAATCGTATCATTACATACTCTACCAGCTCGTACACCGTGGTCTCTATCTTGTATGATATGCGTAAACTGAGACTCATCAGTGAATAGAATATCATTAATCGGATGTCTCCTATCTTTCGGTCCCTTCATGATCATCAGATCTATGAGTAGCTGAAGAACTATTATCATTGCTCTGTCTGGTGTTTGAATTTGAGTGAACTAAATGCTCACTCTTTATTAAAGCTACATCTGCCTTTTCTTTTCTTATCTCTGTGCTTAGTAGTCATCTCTTTTCTTTTCAATCAGACTATCAAGTGCTATATAATTAGTAGCAAATTGTGACACTGATCTTAATATATCACCCTTAGCAAACTGCCGCATTAATGATAGGATCCATATATGGTTGTAGATGAATCTAGTGATGCTCTATGCTGACTCCGCTATCTTCTGCACCTTATGAATCTTTTTAATATCCATCAACATCAGATTGATATAATATGCAGCACACGGGGTCCAAAAAATATGCGGTTGCTGCTCCATCAATATCTCCGCTGTAGTCTTATACTATGGTCCATTATTTGTAATAACCTGCATGATATTCTGCTCTCCTATTTGATCAATCACCTCCATCAATCTGAGGATGTAACTAGCATCGTGCACCTCAATTAAAGCATCAACAGACTTGTAAAAAAATATTCTTCCATCACAATATGTCAAGAAGTTGATGATGCTTCGTTTGGTAGGATCAGTCCAACCATCACACATCACAGTCAACCCATATCCCGGCCACTTGCTCTAATATGAGGCAATTCATTCTTCAAGATCTTTTTTATTTTGATCAAGAAGCTCACCATGGATATCCCTTGATCTTGAAGGATCTACATCTGGACCGGCATTCTGTATAGATGAAATGGCAAAACGATAATATGAATTGTCTGCTACATTCGTTGGGATGTGACTGTAGTGAAATCAAGATCCAATAGCTCATCACATTTTCTTCTTCTTATCTTTCTTCAATATAGTATCAATCCTTTGTTGCTTGAAATCTCTACTAGAAAATGTGTATGGATTTATGTAGAATCTTATCATGGATATTACATATAATTTTTTTAGATGGTGGATATGCATGAAATGCTGTTTTTTTTTAAATTTTGGCCTAGGTCAATACGTAAGATACGTTAAAACATCGATAAATGGGCACCAAATTTATGTCAAAAATAGTTTGCAAGTCTTAAATAATAATATGATTTTACAGTTATTTTTAAAATTTATTTTTTAAAATTTTTATTCTAAAAATATATTTTTATTCTAAAAATATATTTTTAATTTAAAAATTATATATTTAACAAAAATTAATGATTTTAATATCATTGTGTAGATCATCCATATATCCATAACATATATTAAAATCATGTAAAAATAATTATTTTTGACATGGTTTCTCCTTGTTTTTCCTTTTTTTACGAATGTTTTTTAAAAAAAGAGAGGAAGAGAGGAAAGAGAGTATGGTTTTGAGAAACATATCTTAAAAAACTTTAATCTACATATTCCTTGAGTCTTTCTATACCTCTCGATGTTAGGGAGTAAGAAACGGAGAGAGAGATTGAGAAACAGAGAAGTCGAAAGATCTCTTCTCTATCTCAAATTATAGTGAAAGAAGGCCCAATCAGATGGTTCGGCTTGGTAAAGCTGTGTACGCTCGCTTCACACCAAAGCCATTTGGTTTAGGGCTGAACCAGGCGATTCTCTTTTTTTTGGTCGGTGTCGAAAATCAGGGCCGAACCGATCCGGTTCAGTGTCGATCCGGTTCGATACGTCCTAAACCAGACGGTTCAGTCTAGTTTTGAAAACCATGATTCAGTTAATGTTTTGAACATGTGAGAGGAGAGGGAGGGGGGGTTTAGTCCTTTTGGGTGAGGTCGGTTACCAAGTTGATGAGAGAATGGAGGGGAGGGGGAGAGTGGAGGATGTTGGGATTCTTTTAGGGGGAAAAGAGTGGGAATGGAGGGGGATGAGGCATGCCTATTGCAGGATGGTCAACTGCCAAGGGTGGCTGACATGGACAGAAGAAGTGTTTAGGCATAGAGATGGCCGATCATCAATTGAAATATTAGGGAGATGTCAATGAAGCATGGAGACAGGAAAAGAGGAGAATCAAGGTCAAGCAGTAGTTAGTTTTTGGGAAAATTGCCACAGAAACATTGGAGTCGGGTGGTGGATCCATGGTACAAGGCTTTGTATCAGTTGTGAATGGGGACAAGTTAGACCTAGGGTTTTTTCCCATCAAGCATGAGGTGGGGAGAGAATGAAAGAGTCGAGAGATCAGGAAAAGAGGCGTTGGCTAATTTTATGATTTGAGAAATAGTAGATTTTGGTGAATGTGTTACAACTTAGTCAAGACACCAAATTGAACATTTATTAGAGTGCCCAGACTTGATTTCTCCACATTCATAATCCTAGATCCGACCCAAATTTTTGAGTGGACAAAATATTTATCTAGATTCATTTTTTTGACAAAGAAGCCACTACCATGCCCTTTTCTTTGGTTGAGGGACGGATATTTCTGATAGTTTCCATTTAGAAAAAGTTTTTTATATATTAATAAATAATTTATTTTAATTAAAGTGATAGGCTTGTCATTGCAATTCAATTTTTTTTTGTTTGGAAATGTTGGTCATTATTGATTTATCCTTAGTGACCTTGTTGTCTTTTTACATTATGTTGATATTATTGGTAACCTGATATCACAAGAAACATTTTTATAGCAAAATTAGCATGTTTTTGAAAAAGAATGTCATATTTGCTGGAGGTTGTACTCTGATTTTGTTGATGTAATAGCTTGTAGATCCTATATGTTCTTATGGGCCCATTGTTTTATCATGTTTATTTCATGAATGTGTCATATGGTTATCACATATACACCAATATGGTGTATATTCATGGTTTGTTAAGTTCAGTTACGCACTTGTTGAAAAGAATAAGTGTAGATAGAACATATGAAACCCACATGCAATTTTATGATGAACCAGGTGTTTGATATGTATTTCACTCTAAATGATTTGCTGGTTTCTTTAAATTAATCTACACAAATGTCTTGATCATCTACAGAGACTCTTGGACTCTAATATCCCTGCCCTTGTTGCCAAATGTACTATCCTCTTAGTTTGTTATTGTCTCTTAACAAGAGAAGTAAATGAGTTTAAGCATGAATAACATGCTTTTGAGACATCTTATAAACTTGGGAATCAGGAAGTTACCTTGTTATGCATCATTAGGAAGTTTTTGCCTCACACTTAGGATCTGCTAGGCCTGATTCCCGTTCTAAATCTAACCATTTATTTGAAGCTAACCAATCATCAAGGAATGAAGCCTCATAGGAAGCTTCTGGGGTGTTAGTAGTTCTAACTTCTAAGTCCCTACATGACCCTTTATGATTCTTTCTTTCTTTATCCCCTTTCATCCCTTTTGAACTTTTGTTATTTTTATGTTGCTGCACATGTTCTTGGGATGTAATGTTTGCAATTCCCTCAATTCACAAGCTTCCTTCTATATTTTTGTGTCAAATCTTCCGTTTTCTCTATTATTTGTTCGATGATGAGATAATATCATTCAAAACTATACATGGTGGAAAGAACTGAGCATCCAATGATATTTGAATGTTCAGAGATCCCATATGTAATCATGTGTGGAAATGCTCCTGAACAAAGGTTTTCGTGATTATTGGGAAAAAGAAAAAATTCTCATGTTGGTAAGTCTCGTGCAAACTCTATCTTGACATATTGGAATGTACTTAATGTTTTATATATATATATATATATATATATATATATATATATATATATATATAATTTATTTATTTAGACACACATACATGCACACAAATATACATGCATATATATTCTTATAGTCAAGTGTTTTTATTTCATGTTGGAGGATTCTCCTCATTGTGTATTGAATCTTCAGAAAGAACACACGATTGCTCCGGATGTGATTGAAATATTTGTTTATAGGTGTTTGATGTAGGCTAAGTGCCCATTATAGTACACTCTCGAGCTTTGGTTTATCATATTGTGGCCGATAAACCTAACATGTAGGGCTGGGATAAGGTACCTACTGATGTTATTTGTCTGTTACACCTCTTTTCTTTTTTTAAACAAGCAGCATTCTATCGCCTTGTTTGAGGATAAACCTGGGCACAATGGTAAGATTGCTCAATTGTGATCTGGCTGTCACAGATTCGAAATATAGAAACAATCTTTTTGCTTTCGAGGGCAAGGCTATGTACATCTAACCCTTTGCAGACCCCACAATAGTAGGAGCCTCGTGCACTAGGCTGCCTTTTGTTCTATCCCCTTGTTTTAGGGAATTTCCACCTCGGTGCTACCCATTTGCCAATTTCCACTCCCAGGCCTTTTGGTGCTTATGCTAGTAGCTATCATACATGATATCATCTAAATTGCTAATTTCAATCACTCTCGGCTGCCTCTTGTTTTCTTACCTTGTTGAATGAATCAGATTAGTCGTTCTGTTGAATCAACTTAGTACTGAGTTATTTAAATGTTGGGGTTAATTTCCTACTATTTTCTAGGACCAGTGTTTTGTATTCCTGCACTTTACCTGCTCATACCTTTAGCTACCTCTTCTAGGATAGCAGTTCATCTGTGTAGCCTGGCAGGGGGACAAAGTGTGAGTTGATAAAAAAGTAACAGTTTGTATGCTTGTCTTCTTTCTTTGCTAGTCAACCAAGAGGAACTGAATCAGTTAATGAGTAGCTTGATCTGCTTTTAAATTCTCTGACTTATTAGCTGTGAGATCTATTGAAATTTGATTAAATCTGGTCATCACCTTATTTTTTAATTTCACCATTTTTATTTTTCCACTTTATCTTATGTCCTGGTATTTGGTAATTTTCCATCAGGTGCATTATGAGAGGTTCAAGAAGGATGAGATTGTTAAATAAATTTGTAGAAAATGAATGTGAAATATAGACCAACCGCTTGAACTCTTTATGCAGTAAAATTCTGATATCTTGCTGGTTTCTTTGTAGAATCTTCATTGCTTGAGTTTGATTTCTTGCTATTGATGTTATAACTTGTTGCTTTTGACATATGTTCAACTGTTGTAATTTGTTGGTATTCTGATAGGAGTTAAAGCCCAAGCTGAACAAACTTAATAGACTTGAATTGGATGCTTGGAGGTCACTACCTTATCTCAATATAGCGTTTGCTTCAGCTTATTGTTTAAGGTTAAGCCTAACGTCTGATCATCTTATTTTCATAAATGGATGACAAGAAGCATTATAATTGAAAACTGGAAGCTGGGCTCTTCACTCTTCAAGCAAGCACTATGTTATGATAGTGTAATGTCATTATTTGTCTCCAGGATTTCACTCACTTATATTCAATTCACTTTTTTCCATTTACTGAGCCTTTTTTTTTTGGGGATTTCCAGTTGATTGCACTTATTCTGGGCCATCACTGGTGTTCTAAGTAGAGCTCAAGGAACTTCTGTTTAATTAATCGATTCTGAATCAATGGCCTTGATTTTTGATTTTAGATTGTTGTTATGTATGCACCCGCGATGAGGCCTAGAATAGAACTACTACTTAGACAACAAAAGTTGACAAGGATGTGAAGGATATACTTAAGGTATGCATTCTTAAGAAAGATTTTTTCTTTTCTAGTCATGTTGCAATAATGGAACTAAATTGGTTCTTGTATCTCAATCCTTTAGGACAAACTAACATCGTTGATTTGTTTTCTGAAGTGAGGACTCTTAATGCTTGATTGAACTTCTTCAGCTTTATTTTGTATTATTTGAGTGAAATGTATAGAACCATTGGTTGCTATTTGAGAACTTTGAATAATTTGCGATTCACTATTAGGGATGGTATTTTTTCCCGGCCTACCAGGTATCTGACCTAAGCCGACCCAATTAAAAGGCGGGTGGATATGGGTTTTGGAAAAAAAAAATATCCGAAGCGGGTTCGGATCTAGTATTGGTAATGGTATGACCTGCCCCAATATAATATCTCTCTCTCGTTTAAATAAATTTAACATCTCTCTCTCTCTCTCTCTCTCTCTCTCTCTCTCTCTCTCTCGTTTGAAACCAAACATAGTCCGGTCGGGTCCCCACTCCCCCCCACCCTGACACTTGTTGGCCAACCAGCCAAACCCTAACGGCACTATAGCGGCCTGGCGGGTCCCCACTCCCCTACCCTTGCGGTAGCCCGGTGGTCCCCACTCTATCCCCCCACTCCGACATTCAAATCATAGCGGTGGCCTGGTAGGGGCTTGGTGGTGGATGAGGAGGGTGTTGGTGGTGGAGAGGAAGCAATGCTGCGACGAGAGCTTGCTGGTACCGATGGGGGTTTGGTGGCAGACAAGAAGGGTGCCAGTGGTGGAGAGAGCGGCATCGGGTTCCATTCACTACTTTGCTAGGTCAAGCATCGTCTTCATCGACTGGGGGTATTGGTCTGGGGGCCTGGAGGATCGCTAGTTGGGCAGCGGAGGGGAGGAGGGTGGCCAGTGGTGTCCATGGCTATGACAAAGTCACGCAACCCTAGCCATTGTCTAAGCTTCCCTATTCGGCCGCTCCAAGCCTCCGGCCTCCCTTCTAATTAAGGTAAGCCTTTTTCCCACATGGATTGATTATTATTTTTTTTTTGCTTTTCACTTGATTGGAGATTGGAGGGGCTTGAGATTTTTGATTGGAAGAGGAAGAGGATTTCAGATATACCCGATCCGACCTGTCCATGTAGCCCGACCCGACCCGACTCGAGACGGATACAGCACGGGTATGGGTATGGGTTTTTTTCTCATAGGGAAGGTATGGGTATTGGTCAACTTGACCAATACCTGACCCATTGCCATCTCTGCTCACTGTAAGGTTAAATGTGTTTCTTTTGTTATTATTAAGCCAGGGTTTAATTGTTGGTGCAAACTCCCATTCTAGTTTGGTGTTGGTTTGGTATGATATTGGGATGGGTCCAGATGGTTTTGATGGACTGACATGGTCATTAAGAATCCGAACAAAAAGAAAAAAATAACAAAAAAAATTGCATCCCAGGATGCCAAGCCATCTCAAATGCCGGGAGCCAACCATCCTGGTCCATCTTGATCAGTACCAAATTGGATATTCTAGTTCAAGAGGAGAGGGGATTGGTGTTGCGGATGTGTCCCAGATATTATTCTCAACAAAACTATATGGTGCTTGTGAGAGATGTTGATACTGTCGAGATGTGAATCATTGGTGAAGGATGTAGTAGTGAGATACCTTTGCTTTGATTCTTTTTTAATAGATGGTTGATGTCTCAAGGAGGGGAATTACTAGCCCCCACCATTCTCGTAGACTGGAGCTTGAGAATCTATTCATTTTTCAGAGGATGGATAAACTTTTATTCCCTTCCACCCCTTATTCTTGTGAGTTTGCTGGCCTGCATGAGCATTGGAATGTAGTCTACTGGTTGAGAGTGGGAGTAACTAATAATATGTAACCCCACACTTGGGGTGGATATAGGCCCCCATATTTGCATATGGGGTGTGAATAGCATGTGGCACAAGTGGTGCATGTGATCAAAATATGAGGAATATTTTATGGATGATTGTGATCCTGTCGCTCAAGATTCCATTCTGATGTCTCTCTTTTGCATGAGCTGTGCTTGTATAGCCATTAATTAGGTTGAAGCAGGAAAATAATTTTTTAAATTTAAGTGAAAAATAATTTTTTAAATTTAAGTGTTTTGGCTAAATAAATTTGAAATGATACTAAAGTACAAGCTGCTTCCTATAAACTGAATTTCATGAAGGCAAAAGCTACAGCTTGACTGTGTGGTTGATCAGAGCTAGGAGCTTCTTCAAAATGTCAATCTTTTGTATCAAAAAAGAATATATTATCTTTCCTTTTCTCTAGAAGAACTTGTCAAATTTCTAATCTATCAGCTTCTCATAAATAGCTGTGCTTTGCATTTATATGGTTGTCAGCAGCAACTACCTCATATTTTAGGAACATGATAATATTGGAGATTTTGATAGACCTGAAGAGAAGCGAGCACAAGCAAAAATCCAAAAATTAATTGCTGTATTTTGATCTGTTCCACAAAGCATCAGTTATGGGGATATCTGTTGTCAAAGGAGTGTCAAAGGCTCTCAGATAGACAAAGTTCTATCATGGGATGCATGTGGATGTTAACATGATATGTGGCTTTCAGTTTTAACATGTTAAGGCATAATAGCAAATTTTAAGCAGTTCTTTTTCTTTTGTTGTAACTTAATGGCATATTATTTTTGAGAAGTCAATGCATTGTTTTAGAATTCCTGCATATCAAAGATTCAAGGTGAAGCTGCTTGCCCATCAGGTGTAGCGTTCTCTCCCTTCCGTGCGGCAAGACCGCTTAAAAGACCCCTTCACCTACTCAAGTTCAATTGATTAGTTTTATTTGTTTGCTTCATGATAATGCAGGAATCAAGCTACCCAATTTTTCAGATAAGGTTTAACATGTCCATTTTTTTGTCTACTTAATGTTTTTTTTTTCATCCATTTGCCTTGTTTTATTGATTGTGTATTTTGAGTAAATCCATCATATGATCTGGTATTCTGTTGTGTATTTTGAGTTAATCCATCGTATGATCTGGTATTCTGTTGTGCTTCCGTTTCCAAAACATATGAAATACCTGGCTTAGGGAAGAGTCTACCAGCTGCGATGCTACATATTTTTGTCCGTGATGGGTTATCACTACCCTGCTTTGCTTGAGATAAGGCAGGCCTTAACTACTTTTTACTCTTATTTATGGTCAAATTTTTTTCGCCTCATAAAGCAGGCCTTAACTACTTTCAAGTCTTACTTATAGTCAAATTTTTCTCGCCTTATTCATCTTTTTATGTCTCTGTCCAATCAATTCATTCGATTATATGATTAAACTACCTACCAAATGCTCATTCTTCAGATTTTGTTTTGTGCATCCAGTATGCTGAAGTTCTGGTTTTCTACATCTGTTTATTCTCAAATCCCTGAAAGTAAATGAATGACCACAAAATTAAGTAATCAGAAACGCTAGCAAGGACCTGATGGTTTCTTATGGTGTCTTGCAATTCCAGGGAAGGCAGCCAATTCATCTAATAAGATCTACCAACAATAGGGACTCTCTAACATATGGTTCTAGATCTCAATACGAATGCAATAATAAGAAATGATGTTGTGATGCATCAAATATCAAAAGAAACCGCCAAGAAATCTGGCGGTAGTTGTCACATGACCTATATGGTGCAGGAAAAACACTATAGTGCAGCTCTAAAAGCATTGTCAAAGATGTGCTTTTAAGTGAACGTATGATCACTGTATATTTGACAGCTTTAATGAATGATGTTTGCTGATGCTTGCTGGTAGCCAATTGCTGTGTTTCTATAATCATGGATGTGGGTGGCAAACACCATTGCCCCTTAGGAGCGCCATTGGCTGCAAATTAAATGAGATCACTGGAGGAAAGTAAGCAGTTGCTTCTTCTTAGGTGACACCAGATCACTTGGTCTAATTTAGCATGGCTGGGGTTTTTGCATCAACTTCCCAGTCAAGTACCATTAGAATTTACGGTCTTCAGTATCTATTATTAAATTTTAGAGACCTAAATGGCAACTGCAAAGGGGAACGCTGGTTCAGATAAAGCTGTTCTTTTGGTTCCTCCTGGGAAATAGGCTACCGACCGAGGACGATCTCTTCGAACGTGGCTGGAATCATCATATCAGGTGCCATCTATGTGGAAGAATGTTTTAAACGGCCAATCATCTCTTCTTTCTTTGTGGTTTTACTTCCTCCTTATGGCGAAACTTCTTTCACAAGGTGAAGATTAGAGGACTGCCAACCTCTCCATCTGACCTCTGCGGATCCAGGATGTAGCAAAAACGATGGATTCTCATCACTGTAGTTGTCAGTTGGGCCATTTGATTGGAAAGTGTTAGAGAGAATTTTCAGTGCCGAACCAAGACGGTGGTGGGTGCTCTAAGATTTTCTCCTGTCCATCTGGAGTTTTGCAATCAATATAAGATGCTGGGAGGGTGCTGAAAACTCTGAAGAAAATTGGAGTTAGGGTGTATTTGTTAATTTTGTCTTAGTGTTGAATATCTTATCCAGCCTAACGGCTTCTTGGGCTTCTCTTCTTTGTTTGTCTTTCCTCCTCACGCGCTTCTTTTTTAATATGTTTTTAGAACATAACACTTTTATCCGTGAAAGAAGCAACTGCAAATCTTTCGATTTCATGAATCAATAGTTCATGACAGATAAATAAGTTTGATTCTCATATTTTTTCCAAGGAGTTAAACCAAAGGTACAGACGTAGTCATTTTAAGACGGAAATTCCAAAAACACGATGCAAATAGAAGACCTCTTCTGAGTAGGAATTTTCTCCATGATTTTTAAATGGTTAAGGTCAAAAAAACCGTGCATGACGTTAGCTTGTTTGCAAATCTTCTTCAAGTAGCTTTTTAAATAATCTACTTCAGGCTTTCGCTTGTTTATCCATTCCCACACAATCAAAGAACGGGCGTGAACACAAAGTTTGCATGCCCATCCGTCCTCGTATATTTGCTTCTAACGCATTCCCATCCACCATCTAAATCATCGTGCCATGGCATCACTTCTCTATGGTTTCCTCGCCTATCTGGTGTAATGAACCACCACCGTTAATGGCCTTGCAAAATATCTAATACATGAAATCTAGTATTGGCTCTGATACCATCTATTATGTAATCTGATTACTTAAAGACTTGATCCACTTTTGGTCAACCTGGAGAAGTAAGAAGATTGAGAGGGGTCTCAGGAATGGTTGAATTTGGATAGAGAGGAATAGGAGGATTTCCACAAAGCATCCTCAATTAATGGGGTGCTGCACAAAACCATTGATTCTTCCATTCTCCGGGGACATCTCTCCACTGGCAGCGGAAAAGATAGCCATCAAGTGGTGTTTCTTCGCCTCGAGGCCTCTGCTTGGATATCACTCCCACTAGTTCAACACAGCCACTCCATGAAACCAGCATGTATCTTTTATAAGTTTGTTGTTGTTCTATTATCCTGTAATCATTCCTTTCTTTCCCAGGGTACCTTCTTTGCTTTGTTTTTTTTTTGTAACTTCCTTTATTCAAAAAAAAAAAAAAAAAATCCCTGTCTGCCGTAACACTGGCAGGCTCTTTCAAATGCAACCCATCTTCAATCACAAAACAATCATAAGTTGTTTGCGCTGGAACACTCGTATCAAAATTCAGAAATTCAAGTTGGCGTTCAAGATTAAGGAGAAAGAAACATCAGAGACAGAGAGGGTGAGAAAAAAACTACTGATTTATTGCATACAAATTTCTGGAAGTTACACACCAGCAAATGATGACATTATCAAAACAACAGGAAAAGGAAATTACAAATGTATCAGAACTCTAGGAAACAGAAATTACAGAAGGCAAAATAAAATCTAACTGAAAGGTTTAAAGCAAACGATGGAACCATGAAAGGACGGGGAAAAACCACCAAGTGAAAGATAGGGAAAATGCTGAGCACCCAATGATCCTCTGTCCTTGAGAAAGAAGCACGAGCATTGCTATCTGAGTAAAGAAAAGGTTCCTATAAGATTAGCGATATAACAACCAATTTAAAGGTGCTAGAGAAATCAAAAATGGAAACAAAAATGTAATGGAAGGAGAAATCACCTCAATGACAAGAGGATGTTCGTGGACCCTTGCTTTATCAGTCCACTGACTCTTCTGATTCCGCGATGTTGGCTTCGAAAGTGGGTGGATCCTTTGTATACCAAATATATGATGAGAAGGTGTCATAGTCATGGATCTCGACCTGGGGGATCGGCTGAATGATGGGCCAGTTGGGGCCGTCCTTGAGGAAGGTCTTAAGGAGTGGTAAGCTGCATCTTAGTTTAAATTCTTTAAGACTCTGCATAGCAGTCGGAGCATTTTGGAGTAGCTCCAATAACCACTGTGGGAGGCGCTCTGTCTGTCCATCAGCATCGGTGGTGGATGTCTCTAATGTTACATATATTTTTTGCAACTTATCAAGATTCTCGACGTGCTCCAACATCGGACACACCCATACTACCAGATATTTCAGTGAGGGAAGGTTGTTGACTTCTTTTAGGTTGTCGGCGCCCCTGATGTACAGTTCCTGTAAATTGGTGGCATGCCGTAGGCCTTCTGGAAGAGCTCTCAGCTTGGGACAATAAAAAAGCTCCAATTTCATGAGATGAGGCAGCAACTTGGGGGCTCCTCTTCTTTCTTCACCAACCCCCTCCACCATACCAAACGACCATTCTTCCCAGTTGGACATCTCTTCAAATCGCAGCTCTTCAAGGTTGGGAAATGAAGTCGCTGCTGACGATTCACGGGGGCCAAGAAATTCAGGTCCGATGGTATTGATTGCACCTGCTGTACTAATATGAAGAGATTTCAGCTCGGGCAACAGGCCTAGTGGAGGAAGAGCTCTCAGCTTGGGACATATACTAAGCTTCAATTTCATGAGATGAGGCAGCAACTTGGGGGCTCCTCTTCTTTCTTCACCAACCCCCTCCACCACACCAAACGACCATTCTTCCCAATTATGCATCCATGTAAATTCCAGCTTTTCAAGCTTGGGAAATGAAGCCGCTGCTAACGATGCACGGGGGCCAAGAAATTCATGTCTGATGGTTTTGATTGCATTTGCTTTATAAATGTAAAGGGATTTCAGCTGGGGCAACAGGCCCAGTGGAGGAAGTTGCGGACATGATTTACAATCAGAGAGTCTTATTTTCGTCAGGTTAGGAAAAGAGACATGCAAGGAAGTTGACATCATCCAGCTGGGAAATCTACTACCAAAGAAGTCATTGATCTCAAGTCTGCGTAGGTGGGTGGATTGAGGAGACAGGTCATTGTAAATGGTGTCAATTTTCTGGATTGCGGTTGCTTCTGCGTCATCTTCCTGTTCTTTGCAATTCAAAATCAGTGTCCTCAGAAAGCGGCTGTTTCCAAGTACCGGAGCTCCCGCTGGTTCTGTCCTCTCCAATCTGTTTATCTCCAGGAATCTCAGCTGGCATAGAGATTGTAGCTCCTTCAAATCACACCCCTCATCATCTCTTCTATCATCATGGCCCATCACCAATCCTTGAAGATGGTTCAGGTGTTTTAATTCGCCTACTCCCTTTGGCACATGAGTTAATGATGTTCCTTCAAGACGAAGGCATCTTAGATTGCACAATTTTGTGATGGCCTTGGGGAGAGTATGCAAGAGTTCACAACCTGACAGGTTCAATGTCTGTAGATTTACGAGGCATCCGATGGACTCGGGCAATTTCTTGATTTTCGTCCGATCAAAATCTAGATATCTCAGGTGCAAAAGATCTCCTACGGAGTCTGGGAGGCTCTCAAGTTCTGTTTTGCTTAGGTCCATGACTCGCAGAAACCTCAATTTTTTAAAAAGTTCATTCTCGACCATCGTTGTTTTATCACTCCTCCAGTAACTTTCAGAATCAAAAAATAAAAAACTCTTCCAGTTCCCCCACATAATAAGAGTCCGCAAGCACTTTTGCTGTATTATTATATTAGGAACTTCCACTTTCTCCCCAATGTTCACTATCGACAAGCGACGAATTTTAGTCGAGGGGTTTATGTTACGTGGTTGCTCCTTGTCAATACAAATGCTTTCATCCCGTGTGAAAAAGAGAGCAAGGGAACGTAGCAGATCATGCATCCTGCAGTAATTGCCAGCTAGGTCACTCAATTCACCAAAAATGTCACATGGCTGTAAAAGGTTCCTCGTAATTAACTCCCTATAGTAATCCTCTGCTACATCTTCCATAAGATCATCTCCTTCTGCTGTTTTCACAAAACCTTCGGCCACCCAGTAACGAATGAGATCATCCGGATCCATCGTACAATCCTCAGGAAATAAGGAGCAATAAAGAAAGCACTGTTTGAGATCGGAAGATAAATCATCATAACTCAAAAATAAAGCTCCTGGGAGCTCTTTGTCAAGTTGGTTCATAGACCATGCATCACCTTTGAGAACCTTGCTCCACTCCGTGTTGGTTTTCTCCTTCGAACTCAAAACCCCTGCGATAGTCTTGATCGCAAGAGGAAGACCGTCACATTTTTCAATAATTTTAACTCCAACTTCTTTTAAATCAGAGATCACCTCCTCAACAACATCATCTCCAAAAATTCTTTTACGTAGCATTTCCCAGCCACTCTCATTATCCATTTTTTTAACATGATGGATATCTGCTTCCGTATTTCCATCTCCTCTCATACTTCCAACCACATTCGTATGACGAGTGGTAACCACAATCCTGCCACTAGCAGTTGCACGTTCAAAAGAATTTCTAAGCAAATCCTCCCATAAATCTGCGTTCCATACATCATCCAATACAATAAAGAATCTTTTGGAAAGTAAGGGGGAAAGACGGGATAGGAGCTCTGCCTTAGTTTCATCTTCCTTATATTCTCCCTTCGCACCCCGAATTATATTTTTCAGCAAATTTGTTTCTGAAAAAAAATCTTGAGAAATACACACCCATGCTCGTATGGAAAAGTTATTTTTGATACTTTCATGGTTGTATATGTTAGAAGCAAGGGTGGTCTTGCCGATTCCACCCATCCCAACAATCCCCAGAACTTGATATTTTTTATTGTCTTCTTTAATTAATGACTCACAAGACTCTTGGTATCCTCTTCAATTTGTGCCCCCACAATCCTGGACTTCGTGACCACATCAGGAGAAGTTTGCCGATGATTTACTCCACCCACTCGAACATCATCATGCCTAATACGTTCTAGCGAAGACAATTTTGATTGATCCTCTAGAGTCATGTTCAGCCTATTATTAAGTTTTCTAATTTTGCCACCAATTTCATAGCGGAACTTGATGCAGCTAAAGCAAGAACATAAAGAAAAGTGATGGCGTACCGCTGATTCGGACGGATGATCTTCCAACAATCTCCCGCCCTTGATGATACAAAGGTCGATGATATCGTCCGCATCATACATGACATCTTTCAACTTCTTCACCCAAATACCGATAGTCTCGTCCGTATGCCTCCTCTTCTCTGCAGCTTCAAGATAGTCTTTTATACTCTTCATTATTTCCGAAAGCCTCGTGAGCTCGCCCTTCACGCCTAGGATCGTGGATATCTCTCCCTCTATAACTTCAGAAAGCTTGCCAATGTATCTTCCTACAAAGGCATCTAAAATCATTGCCATTTTCTGAGACCAGCAAAGGATGGAGGATCTCACACCACTCAAGAGGTCAAGTTAACTCTTCTAATTCCGAGTCATCCACCATTTATGGTACTGGCTCAAGTCCTTAGAGCATCTAGGAGAGACTTAAAAGCAAAGCAACGAAGAACTTGCGTAGGAGATATTCTTCTCATCGTACAAAACACACCAACGCATTAAGAGATATAGGCCTGTAGCGAAGTGAGATTTTGGTTACTTTCTGCCGACAAACATTGCTTTAAATGTTCTCGTTGTTTCCTGCATGCTGCTGATATATTATGGGCAGCCACTGGCTAGTTCCATGGCATATACTACAAGGATTAGCCTTCTGTCAATCCGCACTACTAAGCGACCATTGGATTGCACACAGCTCTCAAATCTATAATCTAACGGTTAAAGAACAATAAATTACATCGTCTTATATATAGTTTAAAAATTTCTTAAGCATATATTTCAATAACATATAAACGTTACTTCACCCAAAAAAAAAAAAAGATTAATAATAATAATATATAAAGGATGGATAATGTGGGTTGAAGTCGAGTAGACTTGGTCCTGGGTCTCACCCAATTACGTAGGACACTTTAGGTGAAAATCTTATTCCACTTTTTTATCTTTTCACACTTTTCTCTAGTTATCATCTCATCTCGGGTACATCTACATCTCGATTTATCTCCGCTGCAATCATCCACCGATATGGCAGAAATTTCAGAGCTCTTTTTCAAAATAATTCAAAAAAAAAACTTAAATATCAAAATATATCAAAACGAAATTTATTTACCAAACTAATGCAAAAGAGAAAAACGCCATTTTGAATGACGTTTTTTCCCCTTCCACGTCACCCCCCTTTTTCACGGTGGCATCATCCCAAAAAAAAAAAAAAAAAAAAGAAACGCCATTTGGAATGGCGTCTTTAAAAACGCCATTCAAAATGGCGTTTTCAAATTTTTCCACAAAAAAAAAGAGAAAAAATCATGAAAAAATAGGAAATTTGGTTTTTTAAAATTTGAAATTAATTAATAAATTATAATTATAATTTTGATTGACATTAAAAATATAAAGATTTGAATTTGTAATTCATTAAAAAAATTAATTTAGAATTTTTATTAAAAATATTTTTTAAAAGATGTAAAAAAAATCTTAAGAAATAAAAAAAAATTATCATAGAAAATAAAAAAAAGAGAAAGAAATATGAAAGAAATAAAAATATGAAATTTAATTGAAAAATATCATTCGAAATACTTGTCCTAAAAATTTTTAAAAAAATTATAAAATTTAAAATTAAAAAAAAAATTATAATGTAAAAATTAAAAAAAATAAAATTTTAAAGATTAATTAAAATTAAAATATTATTTCAAATTACTTTCTTAAATTAAAAATAATTAATTTAAAAAAGATTCAAAAAAATTTGAAAAATAGACTAAAAAATTTTTATAAAAATATAAAGAATTGAAAAAAAATAGAAATTATAATTGTAATTGAATAACAAACTTTATAATTTTTAATTTTAAGAAATAAGAATTATAAATGTAAATGAAATTAAAAATTATATTTTAAATAACAAAATTAATTTAAATATAAATTTTTAAAAAATATTATAAATAAAAGAAAAAAAATACGTAATAGAATATCAGAAAGATAAAAATGAAAAAAAACTAAAATTTAAATTTAAATTTATAAAAATTATAAATTAGATTAGAAAAAATATATCATAAAAGAATAAAATTAAATTAAATTAATTATAATTTCTTTTTTAGGGTATTTTATAAATGTGACTTAAAAAAATTAAATTTGAATTAAATTTTGATTAAAAAAATACATTAATAAGTTAAAAAATGATGAAAAGTTAAAAAGTTAAAATTTTTAAAAAGTCATAAAAAATAAGAATTCTAAATTTAAATTTTTAAAAAAATAAAATTTTAAATATTAAGTGAAATAAAAATATTTTTTAAAATTAATTTCTCAAATTAAAATTAATTTAATTAAAAAAAATTTTAAATAAAATATAAAAATCGTCTAAAAAAATTTCATAAAAAGATAAAGAATTAAAAAAAATAGAAATTCTAATTGTAATTGAAGAACAAAGTTTATAATTTTTAATTTTAAGAAATAAGAATTAAAATTATAATTGAAATTAAAAATAATATTTTAAATAACTAAATTAATTTAAATATTAATATTTAAAAAATATTTTAAATAAAGAAAAAAATACGTAATAGAATGTCAAAAAAATAAAAGTGGAAGAAAATTAAAAATTAAAATTAAAATTAAAATTATAAAAATTATAAAATAAAATATTTCATAAAAGAATAAAATGTAATTAAATTAATTATAATTTGTTTTTTCGGGTATTTTATAAATGTGATTTAAAAAATTTTAATTTGAATTAAATTTTGATCAAAAAATAAATACATTAAAAAGTTAAAAAATGAAGAAAAAAAATCATAATTTTATCAGATATGATTCTGAAGTCTCAAAAGTAAGAACAAAAGATGTGTAATCTATTAGAGGCAATTTTAATATTTTTGGAAGCATATTTTCTAAAAAAATAGATTTATATTTTTTAGTCGACCCCATGAATCGACTCATGGCTAAAAGAGTTTAACGGCACGCCAAATTTTTGGCTGCCACACTCTGTGAGTCGACCCCTTGACTTTCTTTCTGATAATTTTTATTTTTTAAATTTTTTAAAAAGAGGAAGAGAGGAAGAGGGAGAGAGGAGGCAGCTCACCGCCGTGCTGTAGGAGAGATGCCGGAGAAGGGAGAAGAGGGAGAAAGGAGAAGAAGGAGAAGGAGAGAAGAAGGGAGGAAAGTAGAAAACGCCGTTCCCTTCGATATTTTTTTTATTCTTTTTCTTTTTTTAAATTTTTTTTAAATTTTTTTCATAATTTGTTTAATTTTTTTTTTAATTTATTAAATTTTTTAATGAGGATAGTAATTTGAATGATAATTTTTAATTTAAATTAAAGTTAATTTTTTATTTTAAATTATAATTTTTATTTTATTACCATTTTTTTTCTTTTATTTACTATTTTTATGATATATTTTTTTAATTTAATTTATAATTTTTATAATTTAAAAATATAATTTTAGTTTTTTTTTATTTTTATGATATATTACGTATTCTTTTTCTTTACTTAAATTTGTAAAGGAAGAAGGAGAAGATCGAGAAGGGAGAAGGGAGAAGGAGAAGGGAGAAGGAGGGAAAAAAGGGGTTTAGGGAGGGGAGAGAATGGCATTTTCTCTTTTTATTTATTTATTTTTTTTAAATTTCTTTACTTATCTATTTGTAATCTTTTAATAAATAAATTTAATTAAATAATAAAAATAATTTTTTTATGATAATTTTTAATTTAAATTAAAATTATTTTTTTTTAAAATTTATAATTATAATTCCTATTTTATTATTATTTTATTATTTTTTTATGATACTTTTTTAAAATATATTTTAAAAATTTTATCATTTAAAATTATAATTTCAGTTTTCTTCCATTTTTATCTTTTTAGCATTCTATTACGTATTCCTTTCCTTTACTTAAAAAAATATTTATTTTTTCTAAAGTTCAATTCAAAAAGCAACATTTGATATATTATTATTTACGTTATAATTTTTATAGTCCTTTCAGCATAATATTTTCTCTCCTAATGTTCTGAGACACGTTCGAGTATGTATATCCATATGCACCGATCATAATATCCAATCATTTAAAATTAAATAATATAAAATGAAATCAACATTTAATATTATTCAATAGAATAAAAATGTCAAACGTACAAAAAAAAATAGTACAATAAAAATATAAAAATACTAAATATAAATACAACAAAGACTAAGTCCCACAAGGACGTCGCGGCGCCCGTGGTCGCTTGGACCTTCTCAGGAAGGTCCTCGCCGGCTGCTCCTGCTGTGATGGCTCATCTCCTATATCAGTGGAGGAGATCTGCTGATCATGCTGCTCAGGAATAACTGATGCTGTCGGATCATCTACGGACTGAGAGACCCGTTCAACTCTCTCATCTGGATACACGGATGGACCTGAAAAAAAAGTATCATACTCATGTGGCCAACTGGTACCCGGTGATGGCATCTGGGGGATGTAGGAAAAAGAAGATGCTGCCATCTGTGGATGAAAAGACGGTGACATCTGTGCAGCATCAAATGATGACATATGCGGAATATGCGGTGATGGCATATGTGAAGCATATGGTAACGGCGTATAACTCATATCTGGCGCCCGAACTGCTCCATACCAAGGCGCACAGGTATGTGGATCAACACCAATCGCCACCAATATTCCGGAACCTGTTCTCTCCATCTCCCGCAGTATCTGAATCCGCTCGTCCTCATCAGTCGTAGATAAAGCACGACGAGTGTCCAACACAAGATCCAACACAGAATCAGTCTATAAAATAAAAATAGAACGTTATTATAAAACAATCAGTATAGTGTACAATATAAAATAAAAATATAACACAAATAACATGAAGTAATTTTCGTAATCTTACCAAAAGACGTACAGTAGAACTCTCGCCCTCGTATCCAGAAACTGCATACTGAGACTGTCCAATGACTCGCACCGTAATGCTAAAAAACCAAGCCATGTAGTCATCAGTATATGAACGGCCTCTCAAAATAGGATCACCATGAACAATGTGATCTCGACGTGCATCCCAAATATCGATGTACTGTGCATGTCTGATACGCCAGTCGATACGAGCTCTCCCTCGTCGATCAATACGATGAAGTCCCTGGCTGGTATCAAACTGCTCTGGAATGCCCTGAGTCTGACCAAACTGCCGCAGGACACGATCGGGAAGATGCCACTCTACCACATCAAAACAAATAAGTGGCACCCTAGCAGTCCATATGTCGTGTCCAACTGTACACATCTGCGGCAGTATAGCCAATATCCCATCTGTATATGGCTCCCACAAAAACTAATATAATATAGTTAAAATAAAAAAAATTAATATAAAATTATAATAGATTATGAATACTGTAAATTGATATTTGTAAAAAATTCAAAATTTACCCATCTAGATGTATCAACTAATGTATCCAACTGGCACCTATAAACCCGTGCCACTCTTGTCGATACGTGATGAACGTTGAATGCAACGTTCCATCTGTTTCACAATGTACTAATATTAAATAAATTTAAAATAATAAAATTTAAATAAAAAAAAATATTTCGATACCTGTATCCTAATGGTCCGTCTAGTCTGAATGGAACATCAGGATCCTGCTGCTCTGATGGCATCTCGAGCAACTGTCGTCGTAATGGACTGATAGTCGGCATACGCTCCCATACCCAAATCTGTAAAATTTAAAAATTAAATAAATGATATATCGAATGTAAAATATAATTAAATATTAAAAATTAAAAATTTTAATTCACGTACCTGTAATAATACAAGATAACCGCCAATCTCGTTCTGATCAGTATAGGAACCCCGACACATAGCTCGGTATAGACAAGCTAGTACTGCACTGCCCCAACTGAGTCGACGAGCGAAGTCTAAATCCTCTAATAATGGCAAAAACATCAACTTCATCTTATTCGATGAAGTATCAGGTAACAGGACACCACCTAACAATCGCAGCACCTGACCCCTAACATACTGCTGCACCATCTCCTCTGGTGCATCATCCGCAATATGAAAATGACGATAACGATCATCCAAACACTCAATCCTGAGTCGTGAATGATCAAAAAAATGTACGTCGGGCTCAAACCCTAACAATCGCAAGTACAAAGCCTGCCACTCCGGAATGGTAAGTGTGGGATCAACTCCGGTAACTGGATCTCCATCAACTGGTAGTCCAGTAAGGATGCTGACATCCTGTAAACTGATGGTCGCCTCACCAAATGGAAGATGAAATGTGTGTGTCTCTGGACGCCATCTCTCAAGCAAAGCAGTAATAAGACCAACGTCCATCTGTATACGACCGATCTGATATACTCCATAAAATCTCAGATATCGTAAATAATCTAACACTCTATCTGGGATGTCCTCTGTCCTCCAGAAATCTGCATCGGATCGTCGTAGACGAAGATGTCTGGACTCCTGCAATAAAATATAATAATTAGATAACGTACATAATTTTTAAAATAAAAATTTAAAAAGTAAATAAGATTGTAATGCTTACGCCGCCATCTAAAATAGTCTGTGATCGATGGTGCTCCTGCAATGTAAGAATGCTGCTGTCTCGGGGACCGGAATATCGTGGATCGTAAGCCATAATACGCTGTCTCAAGCAATATTATCACAGATGTATTAAAAAAAAAGACAATATTAAACTATCCAAACTGGACAATCAATTGACCAATGTATGTATTTTACGATATCCATATAAAAATATATATTTCATATATATTTTATACGGATAACGTAGAATATTATACATTGATCAATTGACGGGTCTACGTTTTCATGAAATGCAATATATTTAAAAATTTAAAATACAACTGGATCTAATTAGATAAAGATAAAAATAAAAATAAATTAATGAGATAAAAAAAAACGAGCGTCGGAACCCGTGGGCCCCACCGTCATCGCAGCCCATCGCATCGAAGCCATCGCCACGCGGGGCCCACCGTCAGGGCATGCGGCCCCACCAACCGTCTGGGCCCACCGCCGAGATGCGGGCCCACCGTCGGGAAGCGCGGCCCACCGCCGACCGTCTATGGCCGACGGCCAAAAAGAAGGGAGAGAGAGAGGAAGAGAGAGAGGAGGGGGCCTCGGCCCGCCGCCGGGACGCGCGGCCCGCCGCCGGCCACAGACGGCCGGTGGCCAAGGAGAAGGGAGAGAGAGAGGAAGAGAGAGAGAGGAAGAGAGAGAGGAGGGGGCCGGGGGCCAAGGACGGGACGCGGGACCCGCCGCCGGGGCGCGTGGCCCGCCGCCGGCAGTCTGTGGCCAGCGGCCAAGGAGAAGGGAGAGAGAGAGGAAGAGAGAGAGAGAAAGAAAGAGAGAGAGGAGGGGGCCGCGGCCCGCCGCCGGGACGCGCGGCCCGCCGCCGGCCACAGACGGCCGGCGGCCAAGGAGAAGGGAGAGAGAGAGGAAGAGAGAGAGAGAGAGGAAGAGAGAGAGGAGGGGGTCGGGGGCCACCGCCGGGACGCGCGGCCCAGACGGCCGGCGGCCAAGGAGAAGAGAGGGAGAGAGGAAGAGAGAGAGAGGAGGGGGCCGAGGGCCACCGCCGGGACGCGCGGCCCGCCGCCGACCGGCGCGGCCCGCCGTCGGGACGCGCTGCCCGCCGTCGGGATGCGCGGCCCGCCGCCGGGACGCGCGGCCCGCCGCCGGCCGACTGTGGGCGGCGGCCAAGGAGAAGGGAGAGAGAGAGGAAGAGAGAGAGAGAGAGAGGAAGAGAGAGAGGAGGGGGCCGGGGGCCACCGCCGGGATGCGGGACCCGCCGCCAGGACGCGGGACCCGCCGCCGGCCGTCTGTGGCCGGCGGCCAAGGAGAAGGGAGAGAGAGAGGAAGAGAGGAAGAGAGAGAGGAGGGGGTCGGGGGCCACCGTCGGGACGCGGGACCCACCGCCGGGACGCGCGGCCCGCCGCCGGGATGCGGGACCCGCCGTCGGCAGTCTGTGGCCGGCGGCCAAGAAGAAGGGAGAGAGAGAGAGGAAGAGAGAGAGAGAGAGGAAGAGAGAGGAGGGGGCCGGGGACCACCGTCGAGACGCGGGACCCGCCGCCGGCGGTCTGTGGCCGGCGGCCACGGAGAAGGGAGGGAGAGAGGAAGAGAGAGAGAGAGGGAAGAGAGAGAGGAGGGGACCGGGGGCCACCGCCGGGACGCGGGACCCGCCGTCGGGACGCGCGGCCCACCGCCGGCATGAGAAAAAGAGAGAGAGGGGAAGAGGGAGAGAGAAAGAGGAAGAGGGAGAGAGAGGGGGAAGAGCTCACCGCCGCCGAGACCTCGCCGCCGTGCCGCCGGAGAGACGTCGGAGAAGATCGAGAAGGAGAAGAGAGAAGGGAGAAGGAGAAGAGGGAGAAGGGAGGAGGGGAGAAGGAAGAAGAGGGGAAAAAGGTGGGGAGGGGAAAACGCCATTCTCTATGGCGTTTTCTCTTTTTTTTTTTTTTAATTTTTTTAATTATATATTTGTAATCTTTTAATAAATAAATTAAATTAAATAAAAAAAATAATAAATTTAATGGTAATTTTTAATTTAAATTAAAATTAAAATTCTTTAAAATTAATAATTACAATTCCTAATTTATTATTATTTTATTATTTTTTTTATGATACTTTTTATTTATTTATTTTAAAATAGTTATCATTTGAAATTATAATTTCAGTTTTCTTCTATTTTTTTTTTAGCATTCTATTACGTATTCTTTTTCTTTAATTAAAAAAATATTATTTTTTCTAAAGTTCAATTTACAAAATTTTTTTCCATATTTTTCCTCATTTTTTAACTTTACACTGTATTTATTTTTTGATCAAAATTTAATTCAAATTAAATTTTAAATTTTCCTCCCATTTTTTTTCTTTATTTAAAATATTTTTTAAATGATAATGTTTAAATTAATTTAGTTATTTAAAATATTATTTTAAATTTCAATTACAATTTTAATTCTTATTTCTTAAAATTAAAAATTATAAACTTTGTTCTTCAATTACAATTACAATTTCTATTTTTTTTAATTCTTTATCTTTTTATGAAATTTTTTTAAGATATTTTTAAATTTTATTTAAAATTTTTTATAATTAAATAAATTTTAATTTTATAAATTATATTTAAAAAATATTTTTATTTCAATTAAACTTTAAATTTTTTTTTAATTTTTAATTTATAATCCTTATTTTTTGTGACTTTTTAAAAATTTTCACTTTTTAACTTTTCCTTATTCTTTTAAACTTTTTAATGTATTTCTTTTTTTATCAAAATTTAATTCAAATTTAATTTTTTTAAGTCACATTTATAAAATACCCTAAAAAAGAAATTGTAATTAATTTAATTTAATTTTATTCTTTTATGATATATTTTTTCTAATCTAATTTATAATTTTTATAATTTTAAATTTTAATTTTAGTTTTTTTCCATTTTTATCTTTTTGATATTCTATTACGTATTTTTTTTATTTATAATATTTTTTAAAAATTTATATTTAAATTAATTTAGTTATTTAAAATATAATTTTTAATTTCATTTACAATTATAATTCTTATTTCTTAAAATTAAAAATTATAAAATTTGTTATTCAATTACAATTATAATTTCTATTTTTTTTCAAATCTTTATATTTTTATAAAAAATTTTTAGCCTATTTTTCAAATTTTTTTGAATCTTTTTTAAATTAATTATTTTTAATTTGAGAAAGTAATTTGAAATAATATTTTAATTTCAATTAATCTTTAAAATTTTATTTTTAAAAATTTTTACATTATAATTCTTTTTTTTTTATTTTTTAAAAATTTTAAAATTTATAATTTTTTTTAAAAATTTTTAGGACAAGTATTTCGAATGATGTTTTTCAATTAAATTTCATATTTTTATTTCTTTCATATTTCTTTCTCTTTTTTTTATTTTCTATGATAATTTTCTTTTTATTTCTTAAAATTTTTTTTGACATCTTTTAAAAAGTATTTTTAATAAAAATTCTAAATTAATTTTTTTAATGAATTACAAATTCAAATTTTTATATTTTTAATTTCAATCAAAATTATAATTATAATTTATTAATTAATTTCAAATTTTAAAAAACCAATTTTCCTATTTTTTAACGATTTTTTTCCTTTTTTTTGTGGGAAAATTTGAAAACGCCATTCCACATGGCGTTTCTTTTTTTTTTTTTTTTTTTTTTTGGACGATGACATCGTGAAAAAAGGGGGGTGACGTGGAAGGGGAAAAAATGCCATTCAAAATGGCGTTTTTCCCTTTTGTATTAGTTTGGTAAATAAGTTTGATTTTGATATATTTTGGTATTTAAATTTTTTTTTAAATTATTTTGAAAAAAAATTCGAAATTTCAAACTTACGTACATCTTCGACGTGACCATTCCAACGAGTACTACTTTTTCTTTATTTCCTCTGCCACATGGAGTGCATGCCAAAGATTCTCGATAGGCAGTTGATAGCGTGTAGGTGGCAATCAGCATCGTCCTTCGAGATAAATTTGCATCGCTTTATTCAGATTATTTTATTCAATGAATTTTATATGAATTAATTTGGATCACTTTATTCAGATTAAATTTTATATTGATTGAGTTTAATCAATTTATTTGGGTCGCTGGCTGGTAGAGTGTGTCCTAATTAACGTTCCTTCTGCTAGCCGGTGGAGCGAGGGGGGCTGAATAAAGACAAAATACAATAGTGGCATAGGATTGATTTGAAGGCTGGAATAAAGACAGAAGCAACACCGACGTAAAATCATTTTGAAGGCTGGAATAAAGACAAATGCAATACTGATACAAGATCGATTAGAAGGTTAGAATAAGGACAAAGTGTAACATTGGCATAGGATCGAAGGTTGGAATAAATATAGGATCGATTTGAAGGTTGGAATAAAGATAAAGTACAATACTGATATAGGATCGATTTGAAAGCTAGAATAAAGACAAAGTGCCCGTCCTTGAGAATATATATATATATATATATATATATATATATATATATATATATATATATATATATATTTAGTAAAGACATCTCTGAGGAGTTAAAGGAGCTCTTTTTTAGAATAAAATAAAAAAAAAATTTAAATACCAAAATATATCAAAATGAAACTTATTTATCAAACTAATGCAAAAAAAAAAAACGTCATTTTGAATGGCATTTTTTTCCCTTCCACGTCACCCCTCATTTCCACGGTGGCATCGTCCCCAAAAAAAAAAAAAGAAAAAGAAAGAAACGCCATTTGGGATGGCGTCTTTAAAAACGCCATTTTGAATGGCGTTTTCAAAATTTCCCACAAAAATAAAAAGGAAAAAATCATAAAAAAATGAGAAAATTAATTTTTTAAAATTTCAAATTAATTAATAAATTAAAATTATAATTTTGAATGAAATTTAAAATATAAAGATTTGAATTTGTAATTCATTAAAAAAATTAATTTAGATTTTTTATTTAAAATATTTTTTAAAAGATGTCAAAAAAAATCTTAAGAAATAAAAAAAAATTATCATAGAAAATAAAAAAAAGAGAAAGAAATATGAAAGAAATAAAAATTTGAAATTTAATTGAAAAACATCATTTGAAATACTTGTCCTAAAAATTTAAAAAAAAATTATAAATTTTAAAATTTTTAAAAAATTAAAAAAAAAGAATTATAATGTAAAAATTAAAAAAAATAAAATTTTAAAGATTAATTGAAATTAAAATATTATTTCAAATTACTTTCTCAAATTAAAAATAATTAATTTAAAAAAGATTCAAAAAAATTTGAGAAATAGGCTAAAAAAATTTTATAAAAATATAAAGAATTGAAAAAAAATAGAAATTATAATTGTAATTGAATAACAAATTTTATAATTTTTAATTTTAAGAAATAAGAATTATAATTATAAATGAAATTAAAAATTATATTTTAAATAACTAAATTAATTTAAATATAAATTTTTAAAAAATATTATAAATAAAAGAAAAAAATACGTAATAGAATATCAAAAAGATAAAAATGAAAAAAAACTAAAATTAAAATTTAAAATTATAAAAATTATAAATTAGATTAGAAAAAATATATCATAAAAGAATAAAATTAAATTAAATTAATTATAATTTTTTTTTAGGGTATTTTATAAATGTGACTTAAAAAAATTAAATTTGAATTAAATTTTGATAAAAAAAGAAATACATTAAAAAGTTTAAAAAAATGAGGAAAAGTTAAAAAGTTAAAAAGTGAAAATTTTTAAAAAGTCACA
The DNA here is from genome assembly GCF_000442705.2 of Elaeis guineensis. Taxonomy (NCBI): domain Eukaryota; kingdom Viridiplantae; phylum Streptophyta; class Magnoliopsida; order Arecales; family Arecaceae; genus Elaeis; species Elaeis guineensis. The sequence continues at coordinate 9,267,678 of NC_026004.2, read as the reverse complement.
AAAAATAAGGATTATAAATTAAAAATTAAAAAAAAATTTAAAGTTTAATTGAAATAAAAATATTTTTTAAATGTAATTTATAAAATTAAAATTTATTTAATTAAAAAAATTTTCAAATAAAATTTAAAAATATCTCAAAAAAATTTCATAAAAAGATAAAGAATTGAAAAAAAATAGAAATTGTAATTGTAATTGAAGAACAAAGTTTATAATTTTTAATTTTAAGAAATAAGAATTATAATTATAATTGAAATTTAAAATAATATTTTAAATAACTAAATTAATTTAAACATTATTATTTAAAAAATATTTTAAATAAAGAAAAAAAAATGGGAGAAAAATTTAAAATTTAATTTGAATTAAATTTTGATCAAAAAATAAATACAGTGTAAAGTTAAAAAATGAGGAAAAATGTGGAAAAAAATTTTGTAAATTGAACTTTAGAAAAAATAATATTTTTTTAATTAAAGGAAAAGAATACGTAATAGAATGCTAAAAAAAAAATAGAAGAAAACTGAAATTATAATTTCAAATGATAACTATTTTAAAATAAATAAAAAAAAGTATCATAAAAAAATAATAAAATAATAATAAAATAAGAATTATAATTATTAATTTTAAAGAAATTTAATTTTAATTTAAATTAAAAATTATAATTTAAATTATTATTTTCTTTATTTAATTTAATTTATTTATTAAAAGATTATAAATACATAATTAAAGAAATTTTAAAAAAAAAAAGGAGAAAACGCCATAGAGAATGGCGTTTTCCCCTCCCCACACCCTTTCTCCCCTCTTCTTCCTTCTCCCCTCCTTCTCCCTTCTCCCTCTTCTCCTTCTCCCTTCTCTCTTCTCCTTCTCGATCTTCTCCGGCGTCTCTCCGGCGGCACGGCGGCACGGCGGCGAGGTCTCGACGGCGGTGAGCTCTTCCCCCCTCTCTCTCCCTCTTCCTCTTTCTCTCTCCCTCTTCCCCTCTCTCTCTTTTTCTCATGCCGGTCTCTATAAAATTATGATTTTTTTCTTCATTTTTTAACTTTTTAATGTATTTATTTTTTGATCAAAATTTAATTCAAATTAAAATTTTTTGAATCATATTTATAAAATATCCGAAAAAATAAATTGAAATTAATTTAATTACATTTTATTCTTTTATGAAATATTTTTTTTATAATTTTTAAAATTTTAATTTTAATTTTTAATTTTCTTCCACTTTTATCTTTTTGACATTCTATTACGTATTTTTTCTTTATTTAAAATATTTTTAAATATTAATATTTAAATTAATTTACTTATTTAAAATATTATTTTAATTTCAATTATAATTATAATTCTTATTTCTTAAAATTAAAAATTATAAACTTTGTTCTTCAATTACAATTAGAATTTTTATTTTTTTTTCAATTCTTTATCTTTTTATGAAATTTTTTTAGGCGATTTTTATATTTTATTTAGTAATTTTTTTAATTAAATTAATTTTAATTTGAGAAATTAATTTTAAAAATATTTCTATTTCATTTAATCTTTAAAATTTTATTTTTTTAAAAATTTAAATTTATAATTCTTATTTTTTATGACTTTTTAAAAATTTTAACTTTTTAACTTTTTAACTTTTCATTAATTTTTAACTTATTAATGTATTTCTTTTTTTATCAAAATTTAATTCAAATTTAATTTTTTTAAGTCACATTTATAAAATACCCTAAAAATGAAATTGTATTTAATTTAATTTAATTTTATTCTTTTATGATATATTTTTTCTAATCTAATTTATAATTTTTATAATTTTAAATTTTAATTTTAGTTTTCTTCCATTTTTATCTTTTTGATATTCTATTACGTATTTTTTTTCTTTTATTTAAAATATTTCTGAAAATTTTATATTTCAATTAATTTAGTTATTTAAAAAGTAATTTTTAATTTCAGTTAAAATTATAATTTTTATTTCTTAAAATTAAAAATTATAAACTTTGTTCTTCAATTACAATTATAATTTCTATTTTTTTTAATTCTTTATGTTTTTATAAAAATTTTTTAGCCTATTTTTCAAATTTTTTTGAATATTTTTAAAATAAATTAATTTTAATTTGACAAAGTAATTTGAAATAATATTTTTATTTCAATTAATCTCTAAAATTTTAATTTTTTTATAAATTTTAAATTATAATTCTTTTTTTTTATTATTTAAATTTTTTTTAAAAAAAATTCATTACAAGTATTTCGAATGATGTTTTTCAATTAAATTTCAAATTTTTATTTCTTTCATATTTCTTTCTCTTTTTTTTATTTTCTATGATAATTTTTTTTTTTATTTCTTAAGATTTTTTTTGACATCTTTTAAAAAATATTTTAAATAAAAAATCTAAATTAATTTTTTTAATGAATTACAAATTCAAATCTTTATATTTTTAATTTCAATCAAAATTACAATTTTAATTTATTGATTAATTTTAAATTTTAAAAAACTAATTTTCTCATTTTTTCATGATTTTTTTCCTTTTTTTTTTGTAAAAAATTTTTGAAAACGCCATTTTGAATGGCGTTTTTAAAAACGCCATTCAAAATGGCGTTTTTAAAGACGCCATCCCAACTGGCGTTTTTTCCTTTTTTTTTTTTTTTTTTTTTTGGGACGATGCCACCGTGGAAATGGGGGGTGACGTGGAAGGAGAAAAAACGCCATTCAAAATGACGTTTTTTCCTTTTGCATTAGTTTGGTAAATAAGTTTCGTTTTGATATATTTTGATATTTAAGTTTTTTTTTTATTTTATTCTGGAAAAGAACTCGGAGTTAAAGTGGATCACTTTATTTGTTGCCTTGAATGCTATATCATTCTAGAGAATTCGGTGCATGATCTAAAGGACTTTGAAATGTGACAACGAAGCTTCTCCTTGTTGATGGTTGAAAATTCTGCGATGTTCATGCAATTAAATGCTGCAATCTCATCCTTCCACATTGAAAGAACGCTTCGCCAGCCCTTGCAATTTTTACCACCAATTAGTTGCCCACCAACACGAAATGAAGTCGCCATCGAGGCCCCAGATGACCGTGCCAGGGTTGGGCTTTTAATATTGAGACGTGATCAATATTAAAACAACGCCCAAGCCCGTTTTAAACATGACGGGCTCGTGCAAGCTAATCGGGCCGCCCAGGATATGAACAGATCTATTATCAAATTATCCTTCCATTTGAGCACCAGCTAGACTTGAGTAGCCACATTTCATTATGGTCATTTCTTTATATTATTTGAGATCGGTCTGCACCATGGCCCACCTGATGCTGGAGCTATTTTTGGGGAGGCCCAAGCACCAGCTTTGCCCGAAATTCTCCTCACTAACAATCCATTCATTTAGAGTAGCCGAGGAAGATGTGACATCTTATAGAATAGATGTTTAACCAATTTGAGTTGCTAGATTGATGACTATTCTTACAACCAGCTTATCATAGATCATGGTTATCGTCCATTTTGGTGCAACCAAGTGAAAAAGATTATTTACCTATTATTGGAGGGGGTATCTATAATAAAACAATATTCTTAATTTTAGATGGCATATTTTGCCTGCTCATGCTGGGTGCATTGCTTTATGCACTCACAAAAATGCATGAAGCATTTCGTGCCCCCAAATATAGACATAGAAGAGGAGATAGGCTTGCTACACTAAAATGATATACTGGCCGACAATGGTAATTCTTCAATTTTATCAAAAGAGAGAGAGAAAAAAAAAATATTCTCTTTTTCTAATTAGCCTTAGTTTCTTTCTTTTTCTTCTCCTCTGGAGAGCCTGGAACTCTCCATAGGTAGATGTATATATGTAATATATTGCCAAACAACTCTTAGCTTCAAAATTATTCTTCTCAGCCCTTTGTTTTTCAACTTCTAAAAAATTATTCTTCTAGGGTAATTTGAAACCTGTCCACACTAGGTGCTCCATTTGGTTTTTAATGATGATTGTCTTGTTAGATAGAAAAAATCTAATATTTATCTTTGGATAAAGAGCGCAATTACGATGGTGCGATGCCTTTGTTTTTTTTTTTTTTTTTTTTGAAAAAAATGTGAAGAGTAGTGGGAAGAATCCACTACTCACCCATTTTATCCGTAGAAAAAATTGAGAAAATTATAGATAGAAATTGCAATGTTGAGATTTCTACTTAGCCAAAAGATAACATCAACAGACTTTACAATAGAAAAATTTCAAAAAGAGACCTATTAATTGTTTTAGTGAAGTATGAAATCTAAAGAGTAATATCAAAAACCAAAAAGGAGAGACTCAGCAAGTAGCATCTGTTCAAAAAGTTGCAACAAGTTGGATCTCATGAAGATCACAATATTGTTATCTTCATCATTGTCTCCCATCCAAGCCACTATAATACAGTGGATAAAAAGGTAGGAGGTAGGGTCAAATTATAGATAATGGGGTCTAACATGAGAAGGTCTACCCAAAACAAAGGATAGCTCAGCCACAATATAGGACAGTAATAAAGCAAGCACCTAGTACCAGTAGCATAACCTGCGCAGAGGAGTATGTAGTATAAAGAAAATACTTCATTTTATGTTTCCGTTCCGTATGCATTTTGTATGTCATCTAATCCCTATTGTTATTATATTGTTTTGATGCTTAGTGAAACAATTAATATATCTGTCATTGTGATCTCCAGAGTTTTTGGAGGCAAAGTATCTAATGAATTATGAAGTTGCACTTATTCTTGATCATAAATATGAGTAGCTTCTGCAGATGACTGATGATCCTATAAAACAAATATCACAGCGGGTCTTGAGCAGTTTTAAATTCATTCTACCTTCTTCTATATAGGCGTGCTCTCATGGTTGCTTTTGAGGATTTAATTAAGTTTTGCCTTTCTATTTAAAGTGTTCGAGAAGGCACTGCAATATGTGAAGCACTTTAGTCACTAAAAAAACCAAGGTGCTGTGTGACAAGTTAAAGAGTATCCTTGAAATTTTCAGAAGTCAAAAAACAAAGGGCTATGAAGAGTAATTTTAAAATTTCTACTCGACCTAAAATTGGCTTTTAACAGGATTGCAAATTCTTAATTCGTTTATCATAAACCTAAGTAGGTACCAATCGGCTGAATTTGAGGTATGGTTGCCTTGAATTATTGTACAGTTTAGATGCCAAGATAATCTAAATGAAGGCTACACTGATCACATTCTTTTATTTGGGATTTGCAGCGTTGTGTGCTATGCAACCTTTGCCCCGAAATAATGGAGGAAGCTATTGCTATGGTCCCATCAATTAAGGTAATAGTAATATGAATTCCACTCAGCTGGGTAGCATTTTTTATATTATTTGTTCCTCTTTTATTTCAACCTAGTTGTGACATGTTACGTTTCCCATTTCTCAATATCTTTGAATGATATCTTATTCCTATTATTGTTCTCTCACTCGTTAAAACCTTTACAAAATGATCTTCACTTCCATCATGATGCATTAGTTTTTGTAGTTCCGATTCCTTAATCCAGCAGGCTTGCATAAACCCTACTTGACAAGTTTAAAATCTTCCCTGTTGGAGAGAAACATGTCTCCGATTCCTTAATCCAGCAGGCTTGCATAAACCCTGCTTGACAAGTTTAAAATCTTCTCTGTTGGAGAGAAACATATGTTTCCCTGCCTATTCTTTTCATGGCACCATTGCTCTATGTCCATGTATTATCTAATGGTGAAAGCCTTAATATCTCTTCCTTCATTGACTTGATTTACTAGAAGTCTTGCTTTTGTCGCCTATTTAAACATAGTTCCACGCTCGTGTACTTCTCTGTCTGATGTACTTCAGGTAATATATCCTTGCTGGTTTTTCATATGCTCTTCCCACTGGATAAAAATCGGACAGAGGAACTCGTTTGCAAATATTGACTCTTTTTGAAACTTAGAGAGTTAAAGAGTCCATTATTTTCTCTTGTTTTATTTTGCACAGCAAAGGATGGATACATCAAGATGGTATATGATCTCTCTCAGATAGAGAAATTTGAATAGAGCAGCCATATCTGTTGAGAAAAATACTTCGAATTTGACCCGCAAAGAGTCCACAGCAAAGTTCACAGCAAGGAGAAACCCAAGAAAAGAGCCCATATGAAGAACAACCCGTTGGAGGGGGCTGGCCCACAGCTGGGCATAGCCCAGCGGATCCGAGTGGCCCAGAACGAGTGCATGCGGGCCAGTGCATGCAGAGAGGCCTAGACATTGCGGTCCACCATGGACCAAATGCCTGAGCCGGTCCAGGAGGAGGCACGTGGACCTCTTAACGGTCTACATGCGGTCTACGGAGCCACATGGATTTTTTCATGCGGTCTACGCTCCCTGTAGATCCTTTAGAGGCGCACCACGTTTTCACGTGGTCCATGGTGGAAATTCAGCAGGCGGGATGGCGTGGTGCATGGGGATTCAGTGTGGTTCATGAGAGAGGCAGTCTACGCATGGTGCACGGGCACAGTATTAGGCATCATTGCATGTTCCAACGGTCCAAGGACGTTTTAGGCTTATTTGATCCAATGGCCTGGAGGATATTTGAGTTCTAATCAGAGTCAAGACTCTGATCTGGGCTGGATTTGAGGCCTTTAAAAGGTCTTGTGGCAGACAGAGATTGTGTGGTAGCGAAAACATTCGACAGAGACTTGTGGGCAAGCAGCAAATCCTGGAGAGGAGCCGACAGAAAATAGAAACAGGGACTTCAAGCAGATTGTCAGGCAGCAAGCAGTGATCAGTGCTACAGATGGTCTTCTAGAGAGAGCTTTATAAGGGAGTGCTTCTTATTGAGAGAGAGAAATTGGAGTACGAGGGTTGAAGGCATGATCTTCTCTTGTAAATTTTTTCTTTTCTCATAATGAAACTTACATGCCTCGTAAAGATAAGTCTTGGCTTAATTTATGTATTTGATTGCATTTTTTGTTTTATTTTTTTTCTATCTATTGTATCGACATTATCACCGACGTTTTGTTCCTGGACTTGGAAACTGATCCTAGACTTGAGAGATCCGTATTTTGCATGAGAGATCTCTTTAAGAGGTGGTACCAAAGCAAGTGACATCGTGACAACAATCAATATCGAAGCACCTCTAGTCACAATAATTGGTATCAAAGCCCGATTATCAAATAGAGCCAGATCGTAGGAGAGCACCAGATTGCGGTGGTGTTGATCCAAATCGAAGAAGATGGAGAAGACAGGCTTAATTAAGGTAGAGATTAATTGGTATGATGAAAAAAATAATTTTTTCTTATAACAAGCGAAGGTGAAGGATGTGCTCATCCAGCAATGGTTAATCGATGTTCTCTTGTGCAAGAAAAAATTGACTACCATAGAGGTGCAGGATTGAAGACGGCTCCAAATACAGACGGTGAGTACGATCTACTTGTACTTAGCAGATGACGTGGTAATCCATGTACTTGGTGAGACTTCTTCGACGACGATATGGTCGAAGCTCAAGGAGATGTACATGGCAAAGTCGCTAACCAATGCTCTCTTCCTCTGGAAGCAATTCTACCAGCTGCGGATGAGTGAGGGATAGAGCGTGCAGGAGCATCTCAGCAACTTTCAGAAGATCTTTACTGACCTCCTTAGCGTTGGTGAAAAAATTGAGGAGAAGATCAGGATATTGGTCATGCTTTCACCGCTTTCTCCCTCTTTTCAGTCTTTGATGACTGCTCTTCTAATGAGAAAGAGTACCATCAAGATGAAAAATGTTACCTTTCCTTTACTCTAGAACGAAATTCTCAGGAAGGAGAACCGAGCCTTAAGTTTTGATGGTGACTCGGCTATGACGGTATCTGAAGGTGATGGTGGCAGAAGATGGAGCGGCAGGAGATCGCAAGATGGACGGTCCAAATCCAAGATGAGAGATTTGAGCAAGATTAGATGTTATCGATGCGACGAGTTGAGATATTCTCAGGGATCGGACAAAGACTACAATGATGGTGGTCCAAGATAGCGACAGTGATGAAACCGATGATGTGATAATAGTCTCAGATATGGTATCTACTTCTTTCCATCAGTAGATTATGAATTCTGCATGTTCGCATCATGTGTACTGTAGAGAGAAGCTGTTTGACTTCTTGAAGAGTAGTGAGAGCATTGTTCGTTTATCGGATAGATCGAGCTGTACGATCAAAGATACTGGGATAGTCGGCATGAAAGTATATGATAGAACAGTCAAAAAATTGAGTGAGATCTGACATATACCCAATATCAGAAGGAATCTGATCTCATTGAGCAGATTGGATTCGACCGCCTATAGGTAGAGAGTTGATAGAGGAATCCTAAAAGTCTTGCACAATAGTAGGAGTATGATGAGGGAAAGACATTACCTATTGGCAGAGAGCTTAGCGCGAGGTGGAGCTTCAGAAGCCAGTAAAAATCCAGTGCGAGGTGGAGCTCCAGGTGCAGATAGATCGGGCATGAGACGAGAGACTCGGAAGGATGATGATGATATCACATGATGAAGTTTCTATTACTGCAGGAGACTATCCCGAGTAGGTCTCAGATCAGATGGAGCATAGCAGACGACGGAGATGGGATTGAGCAGCCTGACTCAACTCTCATGTTTGTCCATCCATGATCAGCAGATATATGTCCCAGGGCTTGGGGGTGAGGCGAGATCATCCAGAAAGCTCTCAAATTTAGGTGGAGGCCGAATATTTAGTCGAGGTGGAGAATTGTTGAGAAAAACATCTCAAATTTGATGCACAAGGAGCCCACAGCGAAGTCCATAGTAAGGAGAAGTGCAGGGAAGGAGCCCACATGAAGAACAACTTGTTGGAGGGGGTTGGCTCATAGCTGGGTGTAGCCCGACGAACGCGCGCGAGCACATAGCCCGACGAACGTGCGCAGCCCAAAGCGAGCGCGCTCGTACGCCCCAGCGAACGCGTGTGAGCACACAGCCTAGCGGACTCGCACGGCCCAAAGCGAGCACACGCAGGCCAACGCACACAGAGAGGCCCATACACCGTGGTCCACCATGGACCGAACGCCCGAGCCAGTCCAGGAGGAGGTGTGTGGACCTCTTAGCGATCCACATGCGGTCTATGGAGCCACATGGATTTTTTCACACGGTCTACACTCCCTTGACCCTTTAGAGGTGCACCGCATTTTCACGTGGTGCATGGCGGGAATTCAGCAGGCGGGATGGCGTGGCGTGCAGGGATTCAGCGTGCTTCATGATAGAGGCAATCTACGTGTGTTGCACGAGCACAATATCAAGCGGCATTGCACGATCCAACGGTCCAAGGGCATTTCAGGCTTTGATCCAACGGCTTGGAGGATATTTGAGTTCTAATCGGAGTCAAGACTCCGATTTGGACTGGGTTTGAGGCCTTTGAAAGGCTCCATAGGTAGACAGAGGCTATGTGGTAGCGAGGAAGTTCGACAAAGATCTATGGGCAAGCAGCAAATCCTGGAGAAGAGCCGACAGAAAGCAGAAGCAGGGGCTTCAGACAGACTGTCAGGCAGTAAGCAGTGGTCAATGCTACAGGGGGTCTTCTAGAGAGAGAATTTTGTGAGAAAGTACTTCTTGTTGAGAGAGAAAGATTGGTGTAAGAGAGTTGAGGGTGTGATCTCCTCCTGTAAATTTTTTCTTTTCTCATAGTGAAGCTTGCATGCCCCGTGGAGATAAGTCTTAGCTTAATACACGTATTTGATTGTCTTTCATATTTTATTTCTTTTTCTTTATTATATCAACATCATCACCGGCGTTTCGATTCTAGATTTGAGAACCGATCCTGAACTTGGGAGATTCGTATTTTGCATGCAAAATCTTCCCAAGAAGTGGTACCAGAGTAAGTGATACTATGATAACAATCGGTATCAGAACAGCTCTGGTCACAACAATATCATAGACATCTTTAACTCTTATGCAATGATCTCATATTGCCATATACATTCAAAGGTTATGTAGGTATCAATCTGTATATGATTACTACTGGTCTGTAGATTGAATGGTTCATTCGGAAGATTTTGGATGGATGTTGAATGAATATAGATATTTATTAGATACAGGTCATGCTCTATTGTTAAACCAGTATCAACCAAATTCTGCTTTCAGTTAATTGCTATAAGACGCGTACAAGCACAAAGTTGGTGGCTCTTAATTTTTGGATGTTTATTTGAATTTTACTTTGTACCTGGATTCATGTTTGAGCTGGCATATACACAAAATATGAAGGAATGCCTTAGTTATATGCAAACCTCACTTAAAAAGCTACACAAAATATGAAGGAATGCCTAAGTTATATGCAAACCTCACTTAAAAAGCTACATGGCTGTAGTGACTCTCCTATTTCTCCCCAATCAAGACTGCAACTGTACAGTCGCAGAACAGGAGCTGTTTAATGCTTTAGAGCCTGTTTACTATTCCTTTTGTTGTCTGTTTATGCTTTCATAAAAAAACATGATGAAAGCCTTTTATATTTTGTATTGACCAGCATCAAACTCAAGCTTGCTGAAGGTGCTAGCTTAGCCTGATGTTCAGGTCTCTTGGTTGTTGTATTTGAAGATTTATGCTTCAATCTTTCCTTCACTGGAATGGCAGGGGTTTGAGGGGTATTTGGGCAATGAGCTACATAACATGGGGTAGCTCACTTTCAAATATCTTTAACTCTCAAATCTCTGGTGAAAGGTAGGATTCGGTCCTAGATTATTTGGTCCAACAATCAAGGATTTTACCAACTTGATAGTGGGCACCTTCTTGTAGATATGTTTTTATTGTAGGTGCAAAATAAAGATAGAGCATTGTAGTTTGTTAAGTAATTCTTGCACACTACAATAAAAGGCAGCCCCCTCTTTTGCCTGTGGATCCTCCAATGTTGATGATGGTGGGACTTGATCCAAGGTCTATGGTACAAACAATTTGAGATAATAGAAGATTCGATAGTTCAAGCTTGACTTCAACTTTGATGATTGATCTTGTTCTTGCTATGTTCTAGCTTGAGCTGAGCTTAGTTAAAATATTACAGCCTAGTTTGGCTATGTTTTGCAATTTGCGTAAATGGAACTAGTTCATGAACTGAACCAGGTCTGTTGAATAACTTCATCTTAGCATCTGTATTATGCTAGATTATTGGATTTATTCTACCAATGGAATTGGTGACCACAAGAACAGCACAAGCTCCATATTATTAAAATTTTTCTAAAGATTTTGTGGCTTTAATTATCGTTTGGAACTTACTCTTGTAGTGATTTATTTTGATAAATTTCAACGGGATTATTTTACTGAATTTTGAAACTGTTGCCAAGTCTAATCAAGCTGAGCTTTTTGTTGATTAATCTTGACTTAGTAACCAAAATGACCTCAAAACCAATGTTTGGGTTTGCCAGTTAAATGGCTTTTTGCTGTGTGGCTAGCACCTCAAACCCAACCCACCACCAACCCTATCCCCTTCCACCCGCCAACTCCTCCAGTCCCTAGGCCACAAGCCCTGACTAAACCCTAATAAGTAACCAACCTTTCTCACTCAAATAACAAAGAAACAGACCCCCATGGCCCTCCTCTTCCCTTCTTCTTCTCTTTTTCGTTCCCCTCTTCTACAAACCATCAGAACCAATCCCCACGCTCCCAAATCCACTCTCTTCTGCTCCATTCTTAACCCTAAACCCCCCTTCCTTTCTCTCACCTTAAAATCCCTAATGTTTCCTTCCCAAATTCACCTCAAAAACCCCTCATTTCTCTTAAAAGCGTCGTCTTTCACCTTCTCCGAGGCCACCGACTTCGCCACCACCGCCGACGGCGTCGGCGACGAGGACGAGGACCTCGCCAGTTCGCCGTGGGAGGGGGCGGTGGTGTACCGGCGAGATGCCTCAGTGACCCATCTGGAGTACTCCACCACCCTCGAGCGGCTCGGCCTCGGCAAGCTCTCTTCTGGGCTCTCCCGGTCCCGGGCGTCAGCGATGGGGATTCGGCTGCCGGCCAGGAGGGGAAAGGAGGCGCCTTTTGGCGATGGAGAGACGCCCGTGCTCATCTCCGTTGACGTCACGAGGAGGAAGCGGAGGCTGAAGCTGGATGGGATCGTGAGGACGGTCATCACCCTTGGTTGCAATAGGTGAGAGCTTCTGCTAGTAGAAATGGTAAATTTTTTAACTATGTTTTCTGACATAATTATTCTTTTAAATAATCCACTAGGTTGGAATTAGTTGAGGTTCGGAAAAAAGGTACCATTTTTAGGATTCCATGATTCTTTGTTGTAGAAACAGATTCCTAATTTAAAAGAATTATGAATGGTTCTACAATTTTTGCAATCTTTGTGGTGTCAACGCATGTCTTGTATCACTATTCATCAAGTTCCTGCCCCTCTCCCTCCTCTTTGTTGATTAACTATGACATTGAGACAGAGTATGTGAAGATCATCTCAAGGGAGTTTCACAATTTAAGCGCATTTCATCATGATATATGCAAACTCAAAAATAATAACCTGATTTGGGAATCATTTTTTTTAGAGTCAATCGGTGGAGGGTGAAATAGAACAACCTGTTTTACATAATTACTTGGAGAACATCACTTGAAATTTGAATGGGGTGATATGCCACATAGTTTTCACTTCTTTGGACCTGCAAGCTACAATCCATAGGAGTAAATCAGTCTACCGGTTTGTTGAAAATTTGAGGAATTTGCTTCAAATTCATCTAGTATTTTGGCCAATTTTTTGATGAGATAAACTACTGCTTGACATTTTCATTGCTGAGTTTTCCATCACAAAAAAGCTAAAAGCACATCATTGCCAATGTTGGTTTTTGAAATAGAGGACTAAGGGGCATTTGTCTCTTCTTTGAATCTTGTTCTGTTTGCTGCTTCTCTCATAAAAAATTATTCGAATAATCTTTCTTATTTCAGACCCTAAATGCCTACAATTGGTCTTCTTGCAATATATGATGCATGCTTGGTTTTTATCCTCCTTTTCCAGGTGTGCTGAACCAGCAGCTGAGTGTGTATTCTCAAATTTCACACTTTTGCTGACTGAGGATCCTATCGAGGAACCTGATGTCATCAACATGGGAGTAATATATGGAGAAGACAAAGCCAAAACCTCTACTGAAAGCAGCCACAATGAAGAAGAAGATGATGAGAAACAGATAGACTTGGATGACCGGCTCTACTTTCCTGCTGAAAAAGAAGAAATTGATTTATCCAAACACATAAGGGACATTGTGCATGTAGAGATAACAATAAATGCAATATGTGATGCAAATTGCAAAGGTCTCTGTCTCAAATGTGGCACAAATCTTAATAAGAGAAAATGCAATTGCAAAGAAGTTGTGCAGGACAAGGGCAGAGAATATGGACCTCTCAAGGGCTTGAAAAAGCAAATGCAGCAAGGATAACTGTTATGTTGCTAATGGTACTCTCTGGGAGCAGTTTTGTCATATATCTAGCATCTGAGGTGAGTAGACTATATGTACCTGAAGCAATTCATAGTGATGGGAATCTCCTAAAATATTTTCTTGTACCTACATTCATTTCTCATTGCTTTTGGTTTAGGTTTCAAGCTTAAAATATTATAAAAAGGAAATAACAGGGCTCAATGATTTGCATAATTCTATGTCAGTATAAACTTACTAAAATCTTTGGATACACCCTTGGGTGTTTGCAATTCTATATTAGTGATGGGAATTTGCAAAATAAGGTTTGGGTCCTTTGTCAAAAATCTGTAGTTCATAGGTTCTACTATATGCTATTATGCTATAGTTGAGTATAATTTTTAGAAATTCGTATTGTCTTGTGGTCAGCAAAATCCATCTTGAATCCAAAAAGAGAATTAAGTATGAATATGCGGATGTTTTAGAGGTTGAAAGAAATCTGAGTTAAAGGTCACTAGGTAATTTGAATAGGATACCCAAGTGCATATGTATGATGAAGAGAACCATATTTTAGTATAGTATCTTACGAAGACATCAAACAAAATATAACCTTTTTTGGTGTAACATTTAGGGATGGCAGTCAAACGGTATTTCCGGGTATCTGACCCATTCCAAACCCTAATAAGATCTATTTAGCATGTCGTGTGGAGTTTGAAAAGCCTTGTAAGGTTTGGAAAGAGTTTAGGATTTAACATTAAAATCTGGATGGATTTGGGATAGGTTTGAGATTTCTCCTTTGGGTACCCATTATCCGAACCAGCTACTTTTTTTTTTTTCTTATTTTTTTTGAGGGAAATGCTTGTATATAAACATCTAACACAAAACCGAAGCCATCATCTAGGCTTCCCTATACGGCTGCTCCAAGCCTCCCACCAGATTGAGACTGAGGATGGAAAAAACAGAGGAAAAAGCAGGGGGAAACATATGAAAAATCAAGGAAAACCAAGGGAAAACAGAAAAAAAAAATTGAAAGGTAAGGACTTTTCCCATGTAGATCGGTCATCTTTCTTTTCTTTTCACTTTTTTTTCTTTTCATTTCATTCTCTTTTCTCAGAGATTTTTGGGAAAGGAGAGCACCTGAGGGAAATCAGGGGTTTTCTAGGTTCTGGTTGGGGTTTTTTCTCGGTCTATGCGATTTTGTGGGAGTAGTGGCGGTATGACTTGGTCCGTTAAGGTTTTGAGAGCTTAATCTTTGGTAGAAGCATGATATCTTTTAGGGTTTTGGGGATTTTTAATCGAATACTTTCTTCTTTGGCTGCAAAGTTTTCAATTTAAGAGACCTGTTTTCATGATAATATGAATATGGAATAAGGGTTAATAGATGACCTGGCAGGTAATACCAATTTTAATGGTGCCGATTTGGGATTTTTGGTTAATTCCGTGATTGGGTTTGGGATGGGTTCGGATGATAAGAGTTTAAGTAGGTTTGGGTATGGGTAGGGCAAATTTAATGGGTGCCCTATCCGTTGCCATCCCTAGTAGCATTTGTTCTATCTTTTTCCTTTTCAAAAGCATTGGGCACAAAGTGCTTGAAGAAAGGAGAAGTAGAAGGAAAGAAAATTAAAAAAGTTGGAGGCAATGTTGCATTGATGCTGACACATGAATCGGATTCGGATAGCAATCCAAATATTTAACTTGACAAGAAGGGGGAAAAAGAGATATAGGTATACATGGAAAAATATTTTACCCAAAAAAAAATATTTATAATTAAATTTTATGTTTAATTTTAATTTGTATATAAAAAAATGCTGCAACATATTATATTTGTTAAAGTTTTTCACTATCTGTTTTTCAAACTTCGTAGCTTGTTGAGAGATGCAGGGAAATGAATATTTTGCAAAATATTTGAATGTCTACATCCTTACCCAAGAAAGTCACTTTCAATGTTAGTTAGGTTAAACGTACCGTTGAAAGAGTGAAATTCTCCATCTATCTATAAAAGCAGGAAAAAAGAAGCGAACCATCCAAGTGTGACTTGGATACCGAATATGTATTCTTGAGCCACCTATGAATGTCCATGTAACACGGATTACAAGTGAATTAAGTATGATAATTACACTCAACATTGTCTAGATTTTATCTACAATCTTAATCGTACAACGTAAAATGATAGAAATAATGCTTTAATTTTAGCAGTAATAGTGGGAATGGTCCTGGTCAATGGTCAGGAACGTTGACCGGTACTCCAATGCCACGAGAAGCCTGCTCAAAAGCTAGTCACATGTAAATGCTGAAGACTGAAGAAAACCCCAATTAATACAACATGATCAAATGGAAAAAAAAAAAAAAATCCTATTGCGTAGGTCTTTCCTCCTATAAATTCGTATCCACGCACATACATGAATTAGTCCATGTCATGAATTCAAAAAAGCTTGCGTCTCAAAAGAACCGTGCTATCAATATTCATTTATTTATGTCACTGTTTTATGGCACCAAGTCAGAACCTTGCATAGCTTGTTACTTAATTCAACAATAAATCCCATCTTCCATCACCTTTCGGTTTTACTTATCGCCAACAGCAGCGGAGTCCTCGTGAAAATGGAGAACCATACCCTCTTTGGGACGACACCTTGTATCGTCAACCCTTCAACTCTGTTCCCATTATTTCCGGTCTCCCTTAAGTTCCTCCATCACCTTTCTCCTGACTAGCTTTTTAGCAACTGCTTTTGGTATTCATTTCGCATATCTTTGTTCCATTCTTTATTTTTCTCTTGTTTTACAACTGCTATAGATCAGTAAAAAGATATCAGATGGGCATAGAAGAGCTAGAAGAAAAGGAAAATGTGGTCTTGCCACAGCATCCCGTCGACAGGGATGCATGCGATCGGATCGAGCAGGTGGCATCGGTGGTGGCATGGACTCCAGCAGCAGATCTGTTCCTGAGGCAAATAATGCTTGGGAACCAAGATTTTGAGTTCATGAATGCTGAGAGTATGTATTATGCTTACTACCGGCTTCGTGTTGATGTGCTGCGGCGGCGACCATGCAGACTTTACAGCCTTAGAGGATGATCATACTTCAGATTCTACTAATTTGAATTAGGTCATGTTCTCATTTGGTTGGGTGCTATGGCTTTTATTACTCAAGTGCATGATTATGTCTTCCAGTTTGTTCCTGTTTTTTTTCTTTGGTAAAATGGTTATTGAGATAATTTAAATTTATCAATGGTTCAATCTTGATGCTGCGAGTGAGTTCATTTGTTTCGCATGCAGTGCATGCATGTGCTTTTTCTTCCCACTCTTTTTTTTTCCTTAGATTGCCGAGGTTTTTGTCCACATTTGCATGGATCAAAAATGGAAAAGGCACCGTATTTTGTGTTAAAATAGAACCGTAAATTGGCAAAATGTTGTTTAGATAATGTTCTTATAGCAGTACAACGGTTCATCTGATATGATTTGAACAGAAGATGGAGTTTAGAGAATTTTTTCCTCCACAAAAAGTCTCAGATTATTTAGTGTGATTGTATAATTGCAAGCTACAATACACTGCCAAGTTTTCTTTTTTCTTTCTTTTTTTTTTTTTTTTTTTTTTTTTTTTTTTTTTTTTTGAGGCACGGGTCTTGGTTGAGATTAAAAGGTTAGAAATGACAATTGGTTTTAATATTATCTTGTGTACTGCTAGAAATGAAATTTGTGAGTCAGCTGTTAGGAAGTGTCACTGGATTGTTTGAAGTTAATAGTCTCTTAAGATTATCAGGCCGAAACATTCATGATTGATGAAGTTGCCAGGTAAAGTCTTCGGACGTTATAAGAGGAGGCAGCAGCTCGAGTTTGGGCAGCGTTCAGCAACCAAATCCAAAATGTGTTAGGTCCAGACCAAAACCCGTTGTTTTTTTGCCACACTGGACCATCTTGTAAAAAATTGTTTTAAATACCCAGATTGCTACATCATGAACACTGAAATACCAAAAAAAGATATAGAAAAATGTAAAAAAAAAAGAAAAAGAAAAAAAAAGTATTAAAAGGAGGATGTCTATTCTGTTATTATTTTTATTGCTAATATGGAACAATATATTTGTTTAACCATAAAATAACCTCATCTGATTTTTTGCCCCCTCCTGCCATTTTTCCAAGATAACATCCAATTGCAACTCCAACAGAAGCGTAGCGAAGCTCCCATATAAGCAACAGAAATTAGACTTTGAGAAGCTGGAAAATACCCAGATTGGGTGTTTCATTACATTATCCATTTGATTCATTGAGAAACAAAATAAATATCTGTAAACTGTTAGGCAACTAATACAACATAAGGTTCTAAATACGCCAGATCAAAAGACTGCAAAACCAACAAGTTTCTCAAATTTTTTTGGGTCAACCTTAGACTATCACTACCATCTTTCATCTCCGACTGCTGCTGTACCAACCTGACAGAAAAAAAAAAAAGGCGTCGACACTTTTTTTTCTCCTGAAAAACATCAAGCGCCACCATCAATCTCCAAGAGATTCAAAAATTAAAGGACTAGGGCCTCCTCAAGCACAGCAAAACAAGCAAAACCAGTCTCGACTAGCACTCTCAAGAAAACATGACACCAACCTTCTTGGCAAAGTCATCCTCATCATCCAACTCGTCCTCATCCTCCTGGTATACATTCTCATCATCATCAGTTTTCAAGTTCCCACCCTCATCCGCCTCATAATCAGACTCTCCATATCTTTGGTCATAGTTTTCCAGCTCTTGATCTTCCATAGCATCCACTTCCATATGATCTTCTTCCAGCACATCTTCTTTAGCTGAAGAACGACTGTCATGGATTGACTCCTCCTCTTCTCTACGGCATAGACCCTCTTCTTCTTCTTCTTCTGCTTCCTCCTCAGCTCTTCTATCCTGGTGTTCTTCAAGTCTGGTGAAGGTGTCACTGCCATCTTTCTTAGCTTCTACTGGAGGAATGGACTGCACATCTGACAAAGCAGCTGAAACAGAACCATCTTTTGCAACTTCTACATCTCTTCGATTATTGTCATCTCCACCACTGGAAATTCCACCATTCCCAGAAGCTGCCTCTCTTTTTCTCTTAAGAATGACACTCAGTGGCTTTGGACCTTCAAATGAGAGAAAATTTTCTGTTGCTACTTTGGTAGACTTCATCTTATTCAGATCCAGAGAAGCAGTAGCACTTGTACTCTTGGTTGATGGTTCTTGAGAATTCTCCATAACCTTTGCACCTTTCAGCTCTGCAAGACTCTTTGGACCAGCAAAATCTAGGAAGTTTACATCATCTCTTCTAGTTGGCTTTACTCCAGTACTCCTTGCATCTGCAGCGAACTCCTCATATGATCTCCGTCTTACTCTTTCATGATGCCTCCCCTGATAATTTATTGGCCTGGGTGGTGACAATCTGCCTCGAGGTCTTCCCCTGTGTCTGTCATTCTCAGATCGCAAATCAGTTGCAATGTCAGGTGAAGATCTCCCAGGGAGTGTTATTCTTCCTCGCAGGCGAGTGCTTATGGAGCTTTCCCGAGGAATCGGTCGTTGACTTCTATGGGAATGATGACCGCGATCTCTCTCCTCAATATAATGATCATCACTCCGGTAGGGCTCGCTATAGCCATCAGGGCTCACAGCTGATCTTGAACCATCAAGTCTTCTTTGCTTCAATAGTCGATGACGCAAATCTGATCCATCCCTATCATCATAATTGGCCTCCCTCCGTGAAACACTCCCTTCAAACAATGATCTTTCCGAAATCCTCTCAGAAGAAGCCCTGCATGGCTCCCAGCCATAGGCATCATGAACCTCTCCATACCGGTCATACTCGCTCACCCCATTATATCGATCTCTTTCAAATGTGTTTCGAGATTCATAATCATCATGGTGGTAGTCATATTCATCCATAGGATTCTGGTTCCTTCCACCTTGAACAGATGCTCTTCCAAAGTTGTCTTCATTGTGGAAGTAATCAGACTCTTCAATATCGTCATCAACAAGAACATCAAAACCAGGAGAAGATTCCCCCAAGAACTCATCAGCCTCCCTACCATTCTGAGGTCGATCACCTGACGGCTGAATCTGCTGATCTCGAGGCCTGCTTACAGCATAGCCACTGCTGACAGGAAATTGGTTCTGCTGCATTCCATAGAGCTCATCATCTGTTGAATGAGGTGGCAAACTTTTCTTTGTTGTTGGAACATTACTAGGTCCACTCTCAGCTTTAGTAACAGGTTTTACTGAGGCAGGTGGTACTTGAACTGGCTTATTAACACTGACTTTTGGCTTGTGAACACCTACTTTGGGGACATACTGTTGAGCAGGGACATTCTGTTGACTAGGGATGTTCTGCTGTGCAGTGCAGTCCTTGATAGCCCATGAATCCTCTGGTGGTTCAGTAGGAGTGATAGAAACCTTTGCCACCTGCTGTGAAACAGGATTACCAGATGTCTGCGGTCCATGCATGAAAGGGCACTTTTCACCTTTTAAACAGTGTCCCTTTTGAAAATAATAGCACGGCACATTTTGCTTATTCCCAGCATAAGGAGCATGCCATTTGGGAATTTGTGTTGCTGCAACAGTTTGTGATGGAGGTTGGGCTGGCCCTGAAGAAGGCCCTGGAGTCCCCAACAGACCATCAAGTGGCTGAAGAAAGAACAGCGAAAATAAGTTCTTCATTCAAACGCAAAAATATTTACATATGCAAAGCTAAACATGCAGCAATCTAAACTTACAATCCAAAAGAGCACATTCACACACACAGCCACTTCCACATGAAACAACAAAAATAGCTTTCATTGTTCCCACATGGATGACATGTAAGATTTGCATTGAAATGTCTCTAAATGTCTGTAATCATGTGTGTGCATAGGTGCGAACAAAGTATTTATGCAAATGGAAAGAGTAGAGACTTACCGGATGCCTGAACAAACATTTTGGATTCAGGCAATTACCATTCAACCAGTACCAACAATCCCTGGGGTTTATTCTGGCACCCTCACTATGCCGATACTCACATTCATTTCCCTGAAAAAGAAAAACATTACATTAATTATTATTGAAACTTAAACAAAAAAAATATCTGATAACATACTATGAACATAAAACAAGTGCATAGTGAAGTCTACCATCGACAAGACGAGTACCAGCACTTACACGGACAAGGAAAATCAAAAGTGAATACTCCTACTAATAATGAATCAGAAAACTATGAGCATTTATAAAGATAGGTTTGGCGATAAAACAGTCCAATTTAGCTTAGTTCAGAACCGGTCACCATGCTGCTCTCAGCCAAGATGGAAAATTCCTGCACGCAAGTCTAGCACTCCCAAAAATCATTAACCTCATGGCTTACCAGGCTTCTTGTGGAGCTGATTTGATAGCAGTCAGTTTCACCTCAGCTCCCCGAAAAATGAAGGATGAAGTTTCAAGTCAATCCTCAAGATAAATCAGCATCACAATGGTCCTCTAAGATGTCATCGATTTACACAACCTCATTATTCACCTTTCAGTACTCTGCCCCTTCCCTCCCTCCTAACAAAACATCACTTACACATCACATAGAAAATCAAATTAGAAGACTCCTCTTCCAAATGTCATTAGCTGGAATGTCATGTGATTAAAACACAATGATATGGATCTAACACCTCTTCAGAAATCAGGTCGTTGCAACTAAAAGCTACAGAAATTTGAACCATAGGCCTTAGTGCCAGATTCAAGTCAACCAAGTGATCTGCTCTAACCAAACCATTGTACAAGAAATTTTTGGAGCTCCCTCATCATGGAGCAGGGCTGAGATCACATCAACAAACTGGTCTGAATTGATCCAACTACAAGGTTTGGTTTGACCTCCAAACCAGAGTCCACAGTATCCGAAGTTGACCTATGTGACCAGACCAGCACACGGTCCTGGTTACCTGAGCTACACCCTGCACATACAGATCTTAAATTGTCAACCAGCAAACTGAGATAGTTTGGCCATAGTCGTACTCTGAGAGGTTGTGTAGTCCATTTGGATTTGCATTGAAACTAATGCAAACTAGTGGGCTTGATTCCATAACCCTGAATATAGACCTAGTGTAGTAACTTGATTGGGAAAATCCATATTAGTAGTATCTTGAATTTACAATCAAGTAACAATGGCCTCTGTTGACCATTTAAACCTCCCCTGAAGCTAATTCCAATATCCTCACTCTGAGACTCTTTCTCCCTGATTGATCCTCTGTTAGGCTCTTTCTTTTGTACCACAATCTGCAGACACCTGGTGAGAATCAATTATAATCTCCAAGAAATAACTACCCACTTAAACAGTTGTTTTCTAGAATTTCTAGTTGGATTCCACTCCCCCAAGATGGACGTGACCTGGATTTTTTGAACCCGTGACATCCAAGGAATGAAATGGAATAAATTGCCCCACACAACTAAAACTTGATGGCTCATCACAATTGATTTTTTCAATTTGATCTTGCATACCCAGATGCTGACCTAAAATAGTTGGGAAAGGCTGGATCATTACGGTCATCTTGCATTCCTAGCTAGTACCCCTTCAATAATTGCACCTCCTTGATAGTTGATAAATGAATAAAACTAGCTGCTTCACGGCTTAAGCATAGAGATCCCTATATAGATGATATAAGGGCAACAATATAGTAGTAGGGAAGCCTATAACTTTCTAAAAAATGGCTAGAGAAATGCAAATAGAAGTACCTAACAGTTACATAATGGAAACTTCCTAATGATTATCAACAAAGAGTTCATAAAAGGCACTGTTAAATTGCAGGGAGGGGAAGGGTGCATTGCAGCATTTTCATGAAAAACATATCAAGTAACATGTCTTTTCATTATCTCTCACAAATCAAAATAAATTTATTACATCATGCACTTACAAGAACTCGACTCACGTATGGTAACATGGTACATGCGACTAATAAATTACACTAATGGCCTGTTTGGCTAAGCTTTTGGGAAGGAAAAAGCTGCTTATTTTTTCAAAAAAGTACTTATTTTGAAAAAGCAGGATGTTTGGCCAAGCTTATGTTAAAAAAATAATCTGCTTTTGAGTGGTAGCAGAAGTAGTTTTTCTGCTACGGTGAGGAAGCAGAAAATTAGAGCTTCTTCTTGAAAACAGAAGCAGAAGAAAAAAATTAATTTTTTCAAGATAAAAATATCCTTACTCAAAATCATTATTTACCAGAACTACCACTATTTATTTTCACGTAACCCTCCCATTATTCTATTCGATATGTATTATCTTTTATGCAATTGAATTTATATTGATTAAATTTTTTAATATATTTTTTGTTATTTTATTTTTTATATTTTAATTAAATAAAAATAAAAAACTTAATTAAAATTAACCATAATGAATATTTAAAATCATTTATCTATTTAAATAATATGAATTGTAAAGCAAATCTATATATGCCCTTTTTCATAATTTGATAGTCAAAAGCACTTTTTTTGAAAGATTTGCCAAATACAAATTGCTTCTCAAATACCGATAAAAGCGCTTATTAAATAATTTTACCAAACACAAACTGCTTCTCTCTCACAGCACTTCTTCTGAAACTCCATTTGAAAATAAGTCATTTCAAAATAAGCTGATTTTCACAGCTTGGCCAAACAGACGCCAAGTGACTTAGGAGACCAAGCAAATGATTAATACAAACTTTGCAATCCTGTAACACCCCAAAAATTATGGCAATATATTTATTTATTTATTCATTTAAAATGATTAAGAATTGCAGAAGGCATCAATGAAGATTTTAACAACCATAGTGAACGAAATCATATGACACTATGGAAACCTCCAACAATAACAACCCTAAGTTCATGAAGGCACAAATGCAAGGCAAGAGATGCTATTCCTTCAATTTTCAAATTTTTCTATCAGATGTTAAAAGGATATAAGATTAATATCTATATTTACTCTAAATTGCTACAAATACAAATCAGATATTAAGAATATCTCGATTTGTTCTGAACAGATATGGATATAAGCCCAATATTTAATTGTATCCATTATTTTCTATCCAAATATGGATATAAATTGGATATTACTTTGTTATAAATCGGCCGTTTAGTAGGATTCAATCATGAAAACTAACATTAATTACCTAATCATAAAGGATGGGAAATAGAATACACTATGTAGACTACACGCGACAAACATGTGACTAATGATCTAAGGTATAGTTCTCAAATCAGCATGGCAAGCAATCTGGTCAATTGTCCAAGTCATTAGTCCAACCAGGTTTATATTAAAAATATTAAAATCAAAATTATTTAACATAAAAATATGATTAAATATATTTTTCATCGCATACCATCATTACTCTTTAATTACAGCATAAATAAAAAAAAATAATTGTGAATTACTCTTCTATTGAGAGTAGCAAGAAAAATTACATACAAATGTAGGAATACATTGAGGCCATTAGTATTTTTAAATATTATAACAATAAATATTTGAAAATATCATAAAAATAAAATAAACTACATTTATTTTTCATTTTATCAAAGAGAAAAGGATTTATTTTTATAAAGAATAATGATTAGAATATGAAATATCACAATACACATCAAATATTATTTAATGACCTGAATGCATATGAATAAGTAAAATAACTACCTATACAGAATAGGAATACATTGTAGCTTGGTAGTGGAGTACTTGTCATCCAAGTTAATGGTCAATGGTTCAAATTCTGGGTGTAACTGTGTATCTAGACAATTATTTCATTAGATATCTAGATCCGAATCCAAAAAAATATTTAAAATCAACATTGGGATCCACATCTAGCAAGATTTATAAAAAGTTATCCAAATTCATATCCCAAATTTCCACCCAAATCCGATCTGAATCAAGAACAAAAATGGATATGGTCGGATTTTATCCAACCCATTTTCAACCCTATTGTCATGGATAAGCATCAGGATAACGTAACTACACAAAAACTCCAGCGACAGCATCAAACATCACATTGAACAGACGTCCCATTTTTTTTAAAGCATTCATTTCTTACTAAAAATGTGTGCACTTTCCTTAGAACAAAAAAATGAGCTATAAGGCAGCAATAAGCACCTAATGGATCAGAATGACAAAGAAAGCTGGATGAAGTTTTACAAGAGCAATTAAAGTCATGTCTTTTGAGCTATAAGGCAGCAATAAGCACCTAACGGATAAGAACGACAAAAAAAGCTGGATTAAGTTTTTCAAGAGCAATGAAAGTCATGTCTTTTGCCATAGAAGAACATGTTTTTTATAATTTTACATTAAATGATGATTTACAATAAATGAGGATCTGCACAATCATACCAAATTTAGGAAGTTTCCAATTATAGTAAAAAATATCAAAACGAAAAGCAGGCTATATGTAGGGGCTAAGAAGAGTCGGTACAGTTTTTGTTAAAGATCTCAAGTCTAAATTAGATTAAGGTACGGTGTTTGCAGAGAATTAATCACAAAAAGATTAACAGAAAAACAACTTGAGGAAGATAGGCTGAACTAGTCGTGTCAAGACATTCATTTATAAGAATTAGTTTGAAGAATAGATCACATAATTTTGATTTGTCAGGAAAAGCCAGAACATATTCTAATGCACAAATCAGATAATATATATTTGACTTCGCATCACCTATTCACAAAAAAGTTGTGAGAATTCATATACTGCCAACAAAGTTCAATACCATACAAGTTTAAAGAAGAGTCATCATCCTTTAAGAGTCCTAAGACATAACAATCAAGGATGTTCTCAAGTAATATTACGCCATGTTGCCATGGTCTTGCTCCAATAGAGCAGTGAAAGACCAACTATTACTAAAATTGTACCAAAAAAATATGCCCTGAATAAATAAACCAGAATCTTAAAATAGAATGTTGAATACTTAGAAGCAACCAACCCAAAACCAATAGAGAAACAAATACCACATTTTCTTTTCTAGTAAAAGATGACATGAGATAGAGAGAGAGAGAGAGAGAGAGAGAGAACTTGAGAAGAGATCGGTTCTACCTAACCTTGTGCAAGTGTGTGAGAGAGAGAGCAAGAAAGTGTGTGTGAGGGAGACAGAGAGAACGAGAGGGTGGGAGAGCTCCACCAAAACCTTATGCCTCAGACAAGTCTTCTAAATGTTAATGCATTTCAAGACATTAATGCATAAACACTGCTAGCGGAAATTGATGAAAGATATTGAAGGCAATTAATGACACGGACACTTTAACATAAGAAACTTCAAAGGACGAAATCAACAGAAGGTTAATTTGCTCACAAAATAGGAAAAATTAGAATACATATGAAATAGCACACAGAAAACTACCAAACATAGCAAGTAATCATGATGCAATAGTTGAAATTGTCAAGGGCATTAACAATGGATTTGACTTGTTTTGTTTGCCATATATTGTGTCACCCTTAGTTTCCAGGGTATGAGAGAAAATACAGATGCAAGTGCAGGGAAGCAGATACTTCAGATACAGTTGACCAAAGTGCTTCACAAGCAAGTGCATACATGAGTTTCAAGATAGACTGTGAAGCAGGTATTTTACCCTAGTTAGAAGCTTCCTGCTAACAAGGTTACACCTAGACTCTTGTGTCTAGCTTCTAATAACCTACAAAGAAGCAAATCACATGTTTGAAATCAAGTGATATCATGAATCACCAACTGGTTAGCACTCGGCGAAGAAACACTTTCCAAATTTTTACATACAAGATGGAAAACCTTGGAAACTTTAACAAAATAACATCTCTTCATATTTATATTTTTTTGAGATTTTAAACGAACGAAAACAATAACTGTTTTGAACTTTTATCTCCTCCATGCTCCTATTTCTCCTCACTATCCTCATTCCAAACTAAAGAATTGGACACATATTTAGATACAACCCTCAAATTCGTGTCCCTGCAGCCTCAAATCCACGTCCACACAGGTCTCCCACATGAGGAGTCGATCCAAATAATAAAAATAGCGAATAAGGCTTAGGTAGATTAAACAAATAAACAGATCCAAATCATGCTCTGCAAGCATAACGTTTTCCATGATATGCCCATAAAAAAGACATACTTTGTCATCACATGTACAATATTTGCGCTTAACACAATAATTCAAAAATATGAGAACATAAATTTCCAATAATCAAGATATTGCATGAATACATGCGATACATGTTCTTGCAAGCATCAACAGGGATACAAACAATGTCCAATTTCTGATTAATAATGGGTCAGAATCCAATACTTTAAGAACAGACATGTCCATAGGATAACTACCCAAACAAGACTATGTGCAATAGATGATGATAAGTTTTTCCAAATTGCGAACTTTAAGAACCTTGCCAACAAAGTAACCATGAAAATTATCATCAAGTAACGTTTGCAAAACATGACTCTATACTCTCCACAGAAGCAAGCTCAGAAGGAGAATTAATCGAGCAGATTACAGGGGAAACAATATGGTATTAAAATCAGTTCGAACAATCAAATTTTGAAAACAAAAGATAAGAATAACCAAAGACATGTCGCAAAGGCTGTTCTGACTTTCCTCAAGCGATCACTTAAGCCAATCATACACTCCAAAATCCAATCTAGGGCATCACTTCCTAAGATTCATGCACAAGAATCCGAATAACTAAAAAACAGAAAAAATCAAATTCAACCCAAATCAATCGATCTGAGCTCAAGCCAGAAGAATCAAGGTAGAACTAAAAGAACACTATAAAGAAAAGATCAATCGAACTCTAACATAACAAAAACCAAGAGATTAAATAATAAACGCACCTTCTTGCAGGTCAATGGCGACGCCAGGAAGTACACGCAGTCGGTATTCCTCTTCAGCGCTTCCTCTTCGTCCGTCAACGGACGGATCCCCTCCCGCCCCCCGCCGCTCTCCATCCCCTCCCCTCTAATCACCTCCCACAAAACAAACAAACTATAGGACCAAAGATCGAGCTTCCTGAGGCGATCAAAGACAGAGATCGAGGCGTAAAAATTCACAGATTAGGGCAGACAACGAGAAACGAAAAGAGGAAATGATCCAACGACTAGATCGACATATGGGAGAAGAGGGTGGGAGAAGAGATTGGGGATAAAAAATCGAAGGTAGAAGGCTTTTAATTTATAGAAGAAGTCATTAATCCTTATGAGGGTTTTCGAGCTTTTCTAGCTGGGCTCGCGTGAGCCCTTGTTCCTCGAAAAGAAACCTCGCGTTTGGTCCCCTTTTACCTCCTCATCGCCGGGGGCTGGCTTGGGGGCTTTACATTCTCCGGGAACAGCCTTGCTATATCTAATTATTACCCTTATGCCACTCCGAGTAATGGATTTTGAACTGTATGGGGAAAAGACGAGGAGTGTAGTTTTGTTATTAAGTGGTTGATTGGGGGGCTTAGTGGTATGGGGTTGGGGATGAGGTGTTCCCGCCCTACTACCGGATCTAAGCGAATCCGCCACCAAGATGAGGTTGGAGTCAGCTTGTCGTGCGATGCGGGAGTCACGTGACCGGTGATTCGGATTTGGGTTTGGATTTGGTTGGGTTCCTTTTTTTCTTTTTCTTTTTTTTTTCCGGAGTCGGATTCGGATCCTTCCACGGGGTGCACAACGACCTCATCCAGCAGCGGATGAAGCACAAGTCCAATCCTTCTGTTACGAAAACTATAAGTTCTAAACTGGAAATAGATTTTACCGTTAGAGAGTGCCTAGCTGGTCCCCAAAGGATTCAAACGTTTGTATGAATACTCCTCCTTGTAAAAAATAAAAAAAATCAAGAATTTGAACAAAAACGCTCTTATTCATGTGGCAACTCAAGCTGCTGACAGACCACCGGAAGGTTGGGGTTTACAGAGTGCCAACAAAGCTGAGCATTCTAGTAATTATTGTTAGACGGCAAAGAATGTTGCAGAAGTCTTCCAATTTGTTTATAAATAGGGGGCTCCTCGGTACTTAGCTACCCGCTATCATCATCCATGCAGCATCTCATTCAACGGGGTGAACAACCAGTGACATGAGGAAAAAAATATTGCCCCATTTGAAGTTGACGTGCAGATAACCTTGGTCCGAACCAATCCTAGTCCTAACCGACCCAAAGTATCTTCGAGACCGATCCAAACTGACATTTTAAGAGGTATTATATTTGATGTTTACCAATTTATGCTGGTTGAAGAAATCGTAGAATTCATGTGACAATCCGCTGTGAGCGGATAAAGAAAAAAATAACAAACATATCTCATTACATAAGATAAAAGATAATGAATGTATCACACCTAATAAGTTAAAGGAGTAACAGCCTAATTCTCCTTTTTCTTCACAGAACCTTATCCTCTATCTATAAATAGAAATTTACAGAAGATCCTTAAGATACGCAATCACTTCTCTATCAACAACACACTCCTTTCTATTATTCTCTAATTTTCTAACTTAAGTGTCAAAAGATCCCCACCGGAGCCAACTCTGATCCAAGACTTATTTTGCAAATCAAACCGCCATCACCATTGGCCTACATCTCTTCTCTAGCCGATCCGATATTAGCCAAAAGATCAGCAGCAACATATTGACATTAGAAGAAGGATCAAGTCTATTCACGGGAAAGAGCAAGTACCCTATCAATATAGTACCACATAAAGGAACTTCATCGCGCCGCTCCTATGCCACTACCGCAAGGCCGATCAAGATTTCCACCCCACCTGCGTATCAGTCAGATATCGATCAGATCCGATCATCTGTATATCAGCCAAATGCCAACCAGATTGATCATCTTTAGATTGGCCGACACCAACAGATCTGATCATCTCCAGATCGGCTACCGCTAATCAGATCCGATCATCTCTAGATCATCCTAGACACCAACCAGAATAGAATTCACAATCCTCCAAGGAAGATCTATGCTCCATCTTCCACTGCCATGATTCAAGTTGATTGATTAATGTCCTCTAGGCTATCTTAATTGGGCTTGAAATTGAGGGCAAATGATATAGATCCAAGTAAGAAAGGAAATCACAATAGATTAGAATCCAGATAAGGAAGGAGATCATGAAAATTTCTTAATTTTTATTTCTAAATCATGACAGATCCATACTTCCTTGTCTATATTTCAAAATTTGAATTCTCGATAGAATCAAAGTAAGAAAAAAAATCGCAGTATATTAGAATCCAAATAAGGAAGGAGATTATAGGAATCTCTCAATTTCTACCAAAAAATTGAGAAGGAGATTTTGCCAAGAAAAAGATTATAGTATCTATCATGATTTGGGGATGGAAATTGAGAGATTCATGTAATCTCCTTCCTTATCTGAATTCTAATCTACTATGATTTTCTTTTTTATTTGGATTCTACCAAAAATTCAAATTTTGAAATATAAACGAGGAAGCATGGATTTATCATGATTTGAGGGTAAAAATTTAGGAATCCTCATAATCTCTTTTTTTTTTTTTCATTTGGATCATAATATGTTGCTATCTCCTTTCTTATTTGGATCGATATCATATGCCCCTTAGTTTCGAGCCCAATTAGGATAGCCTAGAGGGCATTAATCAATCTGCTTGACTCATGGTGATGGAAGATGGAGCACATATCTTCCTTGGAGGGCTATAGATTCTATTCTGATGGGCATCTGGGATGATCTAAAGATGGTCGGATCTGATCAACATCGATCGATCTAGAGATAATCAGATTTGGTCAGCATCTGATCGATCTAAAGATGATCCGATCTGATCGGTATCGACTATCTGAAGATGATCAGATCTGATCGGCATATGGTCGATCAAAAGATGATTAGATCCAATTGACATCTGGTTGATTTAGAGGTGGTCGGTGATCGAGCATTTGCAAGAATCTGGATCGGCCTTGAGGTAGTGGCATAGGAGTGGCGGCGACAAAATTCCTTTGCACAGTGTCATATTGATAGGATGCTTGCTCCTTTTTATGAATGGATGGACCCTTTTTCTAGTACCAATCTATTGCCGTTGATCTTTTGACTGATGCCAAATCGGTTGGAGAAGAGATATAGGCTGACACTTGGAAGCAACAATTTAACCTGCAAAATAAATCCCTTATCGAAGTTGGTTCTAATTGAGACCATCCAACACTCAAGTCAGAAAATTAAAGAATAGAGAGAGTGTGTTATTGAGAGAAAAATGATTGTATATCTTGAAAATCTTCTGTGAGCCTTTACTTATAGACAAAGCCCGAGGTGCCATGAGGAGAAAGAAGAATCAAATCATTATTCCTTACATCATTGAGCGTGATATGTTCATTATCTTCTGCTTCATCTGACAAGATATACTTGTTATCTTCTTTCTTATTTACTCACAATGAATTGTCACGTGGATTCTGAGATTTCTCTAACTAACGTAAATCAGACAACAACATCAAATATATTACCCTCACGAAATATCAGCTTAGCTCAATCTCGAAGATATCTCAGATTAGTCTGGATTGAGATCACCTACACATCAGCCTCAAATGAGACAAAATTTTCCTCCCCATATCACATGGTACATACACAAATCAACAATATACTGAATGGAAATTATTTTTTGTTTCCTAAAGGGGAATACCAAATTGCCAAAGACAGTTTAACAAAGGAAAAACAGATATACAGTTATAGTTCCCTTAAGCACGACAGAAAGAGCTAAGTTACACAGAATCCGATCAAATGCTGGAGAGTGGGGACTTCCCACATGAGACAGGTTTCCAGGAAAATCCTCAGTATGGGTGGTTGAGTGCAACCATGAAATGTTGCTCATATATGATACAAATATGTTAACGACCTAAAAGAATGCGTTATGCCATGGTATCTCAACTACAACCGATTTACCTAGTTTTTTGAGTTGAACATTCTCCCACTTACATTGATTTGTGTCGTAATGGACAGAACGAAGTAGTGACTTAATTCTAGGGCTCCACTTTGTCCTTTTTAAGCCGAAAATGACTAATACACTGGTGTTCTATTATTAGGCATATGGCGGTCATGTATCAGAGTTCTCGATGAATGATCTTAGACACAGCATCCATAGACCACTAGAAGTACAGCAGCATTTTACATATCCACTATTAGGGGTCCACTATTAGAGGTGAGCACGATCCATATTGGATCGATTTCACTTCAAATCTAAATCAAACCAGCCCTAAATAATTTGATATTTTTCAAAATCAAATCGGACTAATAAAAAATTAAAATCAAATCAAATCAAATCAATAAGATTTAAATGATGTGATTTGATTTGATTTATCAAATTTTTTTTATGATTCATGAAAATTTATTTCCTTTTTATACAAGAATACCATCAAAACAATTTATCAAATAAAATAACTTAAATTGACATAAGATATTATTGCTTAATAAAATAAAATTTTTAAAAAAATACCATCATTAAAGATTAAAATAAAAACCTTCAATATATTAAAAAAAATAATTTAGTAAATAAATCACTAAGATTTAAGATTAATCAACATAAAATTAAATTAATAAATAATATCATAATTTTAAAATTTTTTTTTAATATATTAATATTTCAATATGAACTACATTTGAATTAAAATAATATTATTTTATTAAAATCGATTTGATGTGATTTGAAAATAATTTTATTTACTAATAAACCTGAACCAATCCCAATCTATTTCTTTATATGTCAAAAACCAACTAAACCATATCAAATAAAATTTTAAACCAAGCCAAACCTATGGTTTAATTCAATTTCACCAATTTAATTAGTTCAAATTTGATTTTTGCTCGTCCCTGTCCACTATTAAGACACACCTCCTGAAGGACAGACCAACTTGGTCTACGCCTGCGCTAGCCCAACCTCAACAAGAGCTGACATCATTAAGTTCACTGACATCTTACGATAAAATTGGATTTCAAACAGAATACAGCTACTATATAGTTTCCATAAATACACTGACTTCCTTGGGGAGTCGCCAAATTGAATTGTAACCAAAAGATCTCAAAATAGGTTCTGGAGTATTTAAGTAATTGCACATGATAGATAAAATAATCATAAAAATGTAAAAAGGATTTCACAATAAGCATTCAAGAAACAGAAATATATAAGGTAGGAATAAACATTGAAGACAATACCACTTTGGACAACCCCCTGCAATAATATACTTCATGGACGGTGGTTTAGGCGACAAACACAATCTTGATCCCAACTGTGTGGGTAACAGAAAGCAAGTTGGTGATGAATTGACGAGCAGAAAACAGTAAATATAACTTGATGACCTTTCATAGTTAACAAAATTCAATCAAGAAACAGCACAATACTTCCATGGGTCTCTGTTAATGCTGACTGACTGACTATTGGCCAAGCAATGGCATGGATCTCATCTCCAATTTAGCTGTGCGAGAGAGAGAGAGAGAGAGAGAGAGAGAGAGGTGGGGTACAGGGAACAAGCAATTTACGAGCCAAAAATACAATCTGTGATCTCGAATTATAGTTGACTGTACCCTGAATCTCTGTTCATGCTCGCCTAAGCACATGTAATAATCTCATGATCATCAAGTATATGAAAGAATGAATTTTATTAAGACCGACGAGAAATTTGCCAACATAAAACAAACAAAACGATAATGATATTGGATGCACAATAAACTTGCTATAAAATGCCTAAGACATTGGAAACACAGAAAACAACAGAATATCTAAAAACTAGAACCTACAAGCTCATTACTGATTATAAGCAGTTAATACCAATGAGTCAATAATATTAATGGTCACTGAGCAAAATTAAGGACCAAAACTACTCAAAGACAAACTGTAACAACTGATTACAATAGTAGAACAGAGTTCTAACAGCGTGTACCGCATTGTATCCATATATTACAAAACTATTCTAAGATTCTACCAACCGTCCTCTACTCGCTGGCATGCAAGACTTGTGTTGTTGAGAGCATGCTCGGAGAACATATCAAGGTGAACCTGCAAAGGTTAAAACCAATCTAGGAAGATGTTACTGAAATTATCAGGCATGAATGTAGCATGATATATTATTCTTTTTTCTTTTTCTGACTTTTGCATGTTTGATCATGATCACTCATCTAAAATTTCAGCCTAAGGATGAGCATAAATGTCCTCCAACATTGGTAGATTAAGATCAATGCTGATGCAAATCAACATTAGAAAGAGATTATAGAAGGATTTTCAGAATTAAAATTAGTTAAGCTAGCTGGACCTAGCCGGTCGGCACCCCACTCCTTATCAGAGAGGTCCTGGATTCAACTTTGGATGGTGGCATGCCCACCATTATGTGCAGGAAAAAGAAGTTGCACCAAGTCAATATATTTTCAACGAGAGTAAAAAAGTCAATATATTGAATGAGGGAATTAATAACCCAACTGTATAATTCCATGGATTGGTCTTTAGTTCTCAAGATTCCTACAAAGTCATTGGAGCATAATGTTGATTGCTAGCTTCAATCATGTATGGTATACATGTACCAGTCCAAACATGATGGACCTTGCCATGGCCAATGCAATACAACATACAAAGCCATATTTAAACAGAACATGAGCTTTCTTATTTGCAGAAAAATAAATGTTCTACCATCAAGAACTGTCATCTTTTGAATGTTTAAATCCCAAAGAACCGGCACCATATTCTCCTATATCATGTCAGTCACAGAACATAGGAAGTTCTACAATTTACTGCAAACACTTAACAGCTGCAAACTAGAAACACTATTATATCTCATGCAAAATGGTTCAGCATATACAAATACCACAATATTGATTAGATCCTGGAACTCACCTTGATAGCCATATAAAATCCAGATTGTTCATCAAGAATATAGCAGATAATCTAAGGCACTCATCAAATATGAACACTGGTTAGGACTCGACCAATTTTATGTTGCACTGCTATCATGAACATTAATATTGTAAGTAATTTTGTGAAAGAAATAGCTGCTAGGCTAATCTAGGACATGGTGGATAGATTAGATACAGGAATGCTTGACAAATCTTAGCAGCAGAAACCACGAAGGATACAGCAAGGAATTCACCTAAAAGAATTTTCTGATTTTCAACATGTAAGCTGGAGATGTTCTTGGTGAGAGTTTCATATACATGGTCCAAAGGACAAAGACAATGGGAAGAAGTGAGTTGAAGACTAGTTAATTTAGAGGATTTGGGCTTGGATACAATTTCGTTTCCAATTATCATTCACAAGGCCAATCAGAATAAATGCGATAAAGCATACATTAATGTGATCTGGATTGTGTTTACGTATTACCATTCTTATGCCTAATCATCAGATAATAGTAATGAGAATCATGTACTTAGTTAAATAACACAGATAAGTTTGAATGATTTAAGATGTTAGCCTCTCAGTTAAATTCTATAAATAGTCAGCTTTAAGAATGTTTGAAATATGTCAAGCCTCACAACAACCAGCATAACAAAATATAATGATGAAACTTTTCCAGATTAGATACTGTACCATCAATTTGCAACAAAAGATTCCCATAAAAGGTGGTAAACTACAGGAATCATTAATTTAGTTGATTCATGAAGATTTCCCAGTGATCTGTTCACAATGTTAATAGTAGTTTCAATCTACTTTAATGGCAACCCAACCCAATATTAAATGCTTCACCTACTAAGGGATTTGGCACCACTAAAGAGCTGAAGACTTCCAAAGCATGTATATCACAATTTGGGAGCTCATATCCACCTATTCTATAATAGCCAATTCCCCGATAAATGATATTTCTTAGTTATCAGAATATTTCCAAGGTGGCCCTTATTCTTTTGGTTACAGAAAGTGACACCAAAATTGAGATTCTGATATGGAAAAGTTTTTCAGCTCACTGGAAAAACAATTTTTAATTTTTATATCTGTATCAGGCTACTGGGAAACCACAAATGGAATCTTACGCTCCTCATCACTCCTTGTGAATGAGTTTGCCTCGACAATTTCTGTTCAACTTCACCCCCTCTGAAAATGTAGATCAGTATTGATATGCAACATATATTGACAGGTTAAATCAAATATCTGTTTAGCGTGAAAGAAACACATCCACATGATAATAGATTCCATTCAGTTGTCCTAATATAAGGTTTTGAATAGGAGTATGGTTGTAGAATGTAGATGGTATTATAATGAATCTCATGCCTAATAGAATAGAACATTATACATTACAAACAGCAAGTCTAAAAGAATGTTTGATGCAAGATAACAAAGAATTACTGTACTCACATAAACGCGCACGTACAACATGCCATCTTTGTTTTCTTTCAGACTGAGATGATTAACAGGGCTCAATTGCCCGCTTTCCCATTTTGTGCACATCCTCAGGTGAAAGTATCTTGATATACCAGACATTATTAACAAATGACCTGTGTTAAGGGCCAAATAAATTTGTTGTATCAGAGAATATATAAGCAAGCACCCCTGCTGCACAAATACAGAAGTCGCTATAAGCCACACTAAATATGTAAACATTTAAGTATTAAATCTTGAAACTATTGAGAATACGAAATTCTAGCATTACAGGAGATGGAGCCCAGTGTTTTAAAGGTAGTTCTTAGCATAAAAAAAATGCTTGAGCAGATCGAAGATCGTGATAACCTGGTTCTCATAGAAAACAGATTAATAGGTAGATAACCTAACAACCTAACAATTTAATCACCGTATTTGAACTTTGCTCTCCTCTTTATCCTTTTGTTTTAATACAAGAATTATATTGGAAAACTCAGACCAATACTCTTCTTTATATTTATGTTCACTTAAAACTTCCTTCAGCATAGTGAGCTTATACTTTAGTTATTTGTATATATGAGAACAAAATGTACTTTTGATACTTCGCACTTAATACTTTATTCATAAATATCTTTTATAATTACTTTTATTAATTGTTATCTATAGTTACTGTTTCATTCCATTATAATTCATGTTAGAGTTGGTGCCTTGAATAGCAGCATTACCTGCTTTAGATTGCTGCAGTATAAAACATTATCACACATCTCTTATAAATTTTTTATTAAGCTTATTTTTTTTAGGGTAAATTATATAAACACCCCTCAACTTCAATCCAAATTCACTTATATCCCTTCGATTTTAAAAAATGTCAAACTAACCCTAAGTTTTCGAGATGTTCCAAAATGGTCTTACCGTCTATCTCCATTAATGGAATGATGTCACGTGACCATCACATAATACTTTCATTTTATAAGATGACCAAAATCCCCTTGTTCACATCTCCCTCCTCCCTCTTCTCCAATTGCTCTCCTCCACCTCCATCGCCCACGTTCCTTCTCCTTCCTCTTTTTCCGTCATCTTCTTCCTCCTTTCCCCTCCTCCCTCCTTTCCCCTCCTCTCCTTCCTCCTCGCCAATGACCCCTCTTTCCCACTCCTTCCCTTCCTCCTCATCCACTCCTCCAAGCCCGCCCTTAAGCCTTTTATCTCCATGGCAGCTCCCTCCACTTCCACCCCTTACTTGCCAGTAATCCTTCCTTCTCCTGCTCTCCTTCCTTCTCATCCACTTCTCCGCATTCTTCTCTTTTTTCAAGCCCACCCATGAGCCCTCCCCCTCCACCTCTGCCATTCCTCGCCAATGACCCCTCTTCCCTCTCCCCTTTCTCTCCACCCACTTCTCCTCCTCTAAGCCCATCCATGAGCCCTCCCTCTCCATAGCGGCTTCCTCCACCTCCGTCCCTTTCTTGCCGATGATCCTCTCTCTTCCTCACCCATTTCTTCTCCCTATCATCCTCCTCCTTCAAGTCCACCCATGAGCCCTCCCCCTTTACAGCAACTCCACCCACCTCCACCTCTTCCTTTCCGATGACCCCTCCTTCCCCCTTTCCTTCCTCCTCACCCCTTCTCCTTCCTCTCCTCATCCTCCTCCAATCCCACCCATAAGGCCTTCAATGCCGCCCTCCCCCTCTATGTTGACCTTGCAACCCCACCCTCCCCTTCCAATGGTGGCTCCCTCCACCTCCATCCCTTCCTCATCGACAATCCCTCTTATATAAACAAGTGACATTTTCGTCCATTGAAATAAAAAGCTAATACCATTTCTTGATAAATGAACGACAAATCACTTAGAACATTTGAAAAACTTGAAGGACTAGTTTGATACTTTTTTAAGTCGAAGAGATGTAAGTGAAATTGAGCTAAAATTGAGAGGATGTTTCTATAATTTATCTTTTTTTTAAATGAACACCTGTCTTATCATGAATTTAATTGAAAAAAGGTGCATTATCCTTTATAACCATGCTTATCTAGCTAAAACTAAACCTCACTAAAATTCCCAAAGGATGATCCTTTTAAAAAGACTAGCAAAATCTAGAAAAGGGGGGGAAAAGACCATAGTTGTTCCTTATGGCATGCTGCACGAAGGGAGGATCCCACTAGAG
This sequence comes from Elaeis guineensis, assembly GCF_000442705.2. Classification (NCBI taxonomy): domain Eukaryota; kingdom Viridiplantae; phylum Streptophyta; class Magnoliopsida; order Arecales; family Arecaceae; genus Elaeis; species Elaeis guineensis. The sequence continues at coordinate 9,230,060 of NC_026004.2, read as the reverse complement.
TAGTGGGTCATATTGCTAGGGACTATTGTTTGCTAATTCAGATTCTTTGCTGGGAAGACTTTGTATCAACACCCTTGTCTCTTTTTCCTCTAAACTAATAACAATATTGGACTCCTTTTCCTCTTCGATGGTCCTTCAATATTGGGACTCCAATAGAGTAACCAATCTCTCCTTATTCTAATCCTTTTGACTGTATATTCAAAGAATTCTCTTTTAAATTTCCTTTTCTGAGTTGGGGTGCACAATGGTAGCCAACCTTCTCTTTTCCCTTTTATTCTCTTTCCCCTTCTGTTCACATGCTTGAGAGGAAGCATCTAAGAGCCATACCGATAAGTGCAGTCCTCATAAGTGACTAACCACCTCTTCCCTTCTCCTTCGTATTTTAAGACTTCTTTAAGGACTTAAATACATTAGGATGGGAAATTTCACAACTAAAAAATAAGCTTCTTCAATTCGATACTGGCTGTCCACTTAGATAGTCTGCTGATGATGCAGCCTCCAAACCATAACAGTGATTGTAGTTTCAAAGTGCCGATCTTTCCAACTAAAGATTCTCAAAACAATGTAACTACCAATTGGCAGTTGCTTCATGGTGGGGTCTTTGATAGAATGTGCCTTTCCTTTTCCGTCATGTCCATCAATGGTGCGGACACCAGAGCCATCAAAAATTGGCAACATGATTTAAGTTCGATTTGGATCGAAGAAGCCTCATTAAATTGATTCTACTTCAGTTATTTATTTTCAGTCAATAAATTTTAATGCATTTGGCTTTAGGTCCATAGGGCCATACTTGGATTTGTCCACGTCACCTTTGGAGCCACCACTCTCCACATACCAAGAGAAGAAATATGCATGCCAGCATATGCCGTGCTCATGCCAAGTTGTGTCAAGCATCAAGCATCCACATGGAGTTCCATTTCTTCCTTAGAATTCTTTAAGAGTTCTTGGCTACTTACTTATTTTGTTGAAGACTGATTTCTTTCCTATGGTAGATTATAATGCTTTACTTTTTTGTGGAGGATTGATTTCTTCCTTGTAAAGATAAGAGATTCCTAAACAAACAGGACCCTTAGAGTCCTATATAAATCCTTGTATCTTTCATGAAAAAAGACAATGAATGATTTTACAAACTCCACAAATACTTGTGTCAATCGCTCCGAGAGGGAGAGGGTGTGAGACCCAAAATCGCCCCACAAGGGGAGGGTGTGAGGCCCACTTTCTATCCTATTCCTTCTACTTAAGATTCAGTGTTCCTACGACTTTGATCGACTTCACCATCTACCCACGCAAGCCTATTCCGTCAAGAAAAGATCTGTCTCCTCCAGAATTTTCATCTGTCGTGCTGAGAGAAGGAGTGATTTCTTATTCTACAGATCATATGCTATCAAAAACCTTCGTTCCTTAACAGTTGATCTTTGATTTTTTTTAATCCGATGTTGGTAAAGACCTAGTTCTTTATCGATGGATCTGTTTGGTTAAAAGATTAAGAGCCCTAATCAGAGTAGTTTCTTAACTACCACGATCCGGATTCTTATCATCTTTTTGAATTTTCTCACGGATTTAATGTTTTATTTTCTTTCGTTCCATTCTTATTTCTTTTTTTTGCATTTACTCGTGAGCATGTTTAATTTCTGCTATCTGTTTATGAAATTTTCTATTACTAATTGTTTACTGATCTCTTGAATGGCATTCGTCTGTATCATTTAGATTGATCTCGCTTTAGTCTCGTATCAATCAATCACGCCTCCTGAGCAGAGTATAGGCAACTATACTGTCTGTCCTGGGAATAATGAGCCCCTGACCAGACGTGATTTGTTGTTGATGAACAGAAGAGAGCTTGATTATTAGGATTGATTTTCTTTTTAGGATTGTCCCGCATCAATATGGTATCAGAGCAGGTTGATTAGGGCTTTAGTTTAAATTCAGCAATTTAAATTTTCGCAAGTTAAATTTTCGCACTCTAAATTTCGTACTTTACTTTCAAGCATTTTAATTTTTATTGCACCTTATTTCTGCATCTTAGAGTTGCATGACCACTAGATCAGGTACCTGGTACCAACATCCTACTTCCCCACCCAATACCAATATGGATCCCAATATAGCAGCCATCATTAATGCTCTGACTGAAAAGTTTGATGACATGAAAAATTTTATGAAAGCCATGGATGAGAGAATAGTGGTATTAGAAGAAGCTAGGCAGAAACAACCTGAACCTGAGTCTCCCCGACTACCTATAGGACAAAGAGATAGGAATCTAGAACTTGATCGACCTATAGGGGCACGCCCGCATCATAACCAGTTCGATCAAGATGAGCATATTCTTAGGAATGTGAAAGTCGAAGCCCCAAATTTTGATGGTTGTCTAGATCCGAGAAAGTACCTAGATTGGGAATCAGGTATGGACCACTATTTTGGATGGTACGAAATGTCTGAAGCAAAGAGAGTTAGGTTTGCTAGGATGAAATTGGTGAGGCAAGTCCGACTTTATTGGGAAAGTGTTGAGCGTCTTCTCAATCAGAGAAGACAAGATCCGATAGAAACCTGGGATGAGATGAAAGAAAAACTCAGAGAGAAGTACCTCCCCACCTCTTACCAACAAAGACTTTTAGATCAATGGCAGAGGCTTACTCAAGGGAATAGATCAATCACCGAGTATATCACGAGATTTGATGAATACCTCATGAGATGTGGAGTAGCCGAAGATAGAGTTGTTACCTTATCTAGATTTAGAGCTGGATTACGAGAGGATATTCAGCGTGAGCTCTTTCTGCGAGAGGTAACCACGTTGGAACAAGCTTATCAACTTGCCTTAGATTTTGAAAGATTTTCTAGATATTCGACTCCCCGTCGTCCTGAACCCAACCGAGTAACCCCTTCTGGATCGAGACCTAATATTAATCAAACTCCTAGTAACAGACCTCCACTTACAAATCCTATTGGGAGAAAAGAAGATAAAGAAAAAGGAGCTATAGGAGAGTTATCAAAAGGAAGTAGTTCTCGATCTCATTGCTTCAAGTGCCATGGTTATGGTCACTTTGCTGCACAATGCCCCAACCGATCATTATTCGTAGAAGAATTAGAAGGAGAAACTCTAGAAAATATTGAGGAGGAAGTTTATGAAGCTGATCCAGATTTAGCCGAGCAATTTGAGAGTACTGAGGACATCCTAAGTTATGCCACACCTGAGTCAGACCTTAGGCTTGGAGTCGTTAGGTATGTCCTAGCCCAAACTAAGGAAAGTGAAGACTGGCGTAGGACCTCTATTTTCCATACCTTCATAAAATTTGGCGATAAAATTTGTAAGGTGATCATTGATAGCGGTAGCTGTATCAACGCCATCTCCACCGACACGGTTAAGCGATTAGAATTAACTCCTGTAGATCATCCTAGTCCATACCGTGTGTCTTGGATTGATTCCTCCTCTATTCCCATCAAATTTAGATGCCGTGTGCCCATCCAGCTTCATTCCTATCAGGATCATGTGTGGTGCGATATCTTACCCATGGAAGTCGGAAGTATCATATTAGGTCGGCCTTGGCTATTCGACAATGATGTTACGATTTATGGCCGTACCAACTCCTGCAGCTTTACTCATCAGGATAAGAAGATCACGATTAATCCTTCCCCACCTAAGGCTACTAATAGAAAGATAGGCGATGGACCAAAAGAAAATCTTAAGAAGAAAAGCCTCAATCTGATAGGTGCTAAAGAATTAGAGACGATCATGAGTGAAGGATCACCAGTTTGGATGCTTGTTGCTAGAGAAGTTCGTGAGGATTCTAAGGTGGATTATCCTAAAGAAGTAGCTAGCCTTCTTACTGAGTTTCATGATGTCTTTCCTGAGGATCTTCCAGATTACTTACCGCCTATGAGAAACATTCAACATGCCATTGATTTAGTTCCTGGATCTACCCTACCCAACTTGCCCCACTATAGGTTGAACCCTAATGAGCATGCCGAGCTACAAAGACAAGTTGGAGAGCTGATAAAAAAAGGATTTGTGAGGGAGAGTCTGAGTCCTTGCGCAGTTCCTGCACTACTGACTCCAAAGAAGGATGGTACATGGAGGATGTGCATAGATAGCCGTGCCATTAATAAGATCACTATTAAGTACCGCTTTTCCATCCCTAGGTTAGATGACATGTTAGATATGATGGCCGGATCCACTATCTTTTCTAAGATCGATCTTAAGAGTGGTTACCATCAAGTAAGGATTAGATCGGAAGATGAGTGAAAAACTGCTTTCAAGACAAAAAATGGTTTATATGAGTGGATGGTGATGCCATTTGGATTATCTAATGCCCCTAGTACCTTCATGAGGTTGATGACCCAAGTACTACGACCATTTATAGGAGTATTTGTAGTCGTATATTTTGATGACATTTTGATCTATAGTCGAACTAGGGAAGACCATTTAGATCACCTCCAAAGAGTGTGTCAAGTTCTTAAAGCAGAAAGCTTGTATGCTAATCCTAAGAAGTGCGCTTTTATGACAGACAATATCATCTTTTTAGGTTTTGTTGTTACCCCCAATGGTGTATCTGCTGATCCTGAAAAGATTAGAGCAATAGTTGAGTGGCCGGTGCCCAAGAGTGTGCATGACGTGCGGAGTTTTCATGGATTAGCAACCTTTTATCGTAGGTTCATAAAAGGGTTTAGCACCATAGTCGCTCCCATCACTGACTGCATTAGAAAGAAAAATTTCGAATGGACTAGGGCAGCCAATAGAGCCTTTCTAGACATTAAGGACAAGATGACTCATGCCCCAATCTTACGTCTCCCTGATTTTTCTAAGGTTTTTGAAGTAGCGTGCGATGCGTCTGGAGTTGGGATTGATGGTGTCCTTAGTCAAGAAGGTCATCCAGTAGCATACTTTAGCGAGAAACTTAACGATTCTAAACTCAAGTATTCTACCTATGATAAGGAGTTTTATGCAGTAATTCAAGCTTTAAGATATTGGAGGCATTACCTACTACCGCAAGAATTTATTTTGTACTCTGATCATGAGGCCCTTAGATTCCTGAATTCTCAAAAGAAATTGAATCATAGACACGGTAGGTGGGTCGAGTTTTTGCAAGCCTATACTTTTGTTTTGAAACACCGTGCAGGTGTAGAAAATCGTGCTGCTGATGCCCTGAGTCGTCGTCATACTTTGCTGTCCACCGTTAGTATAGAAGTTGTTGGTTTTGATAAGGTTAAAGAAAATTATGAGGAGTGTCCAGATTTTGGTGACATACTTACCGCTTTACGTAAGGAGCCATCTAGAGAACGTAGTGAATATACCCTTCAGGATGGTTACCTATTTAGAGAAACTAGACTGTGTATCCCCTGTACATCTTTAAGAGATTTTTTAGTTTGGGAATTACATGCTGGAGGATTAGCTGGACACTTTGGTAGGAATAAAACTATAGAGTTGGTAGAAGCCCAGTTCTTTTGGCCAAGCTTGAAAAGAGATGTCGCCCGAATTGTTGCCCAATGTAGAACATGTGCCGTGGCCAAGCAGAGAAAACAAAACACCGGCTTATATACACCCTTACCTATACCAGACTGTCCTTGGCAAGACGTTAGTATGGATTTTGTTTTGGGATTACCTAGGACAGCTAGGAAGCATGATTCTATTCTAGTGGTTGTAGATAGATTTTCAAAAATGACCCATTTCTTGCCCTGTTGCCAAACGTCTGATGCGTCGAAAGTTGCAAGGATATACTTTGATGAGATTGTTAGACTACATGGATTGCCTAAAACCATTGTTTCTGATAGGGATGTTAGATTTATGAGCTACTTTTGGAAAACCCTATGGCATCTTTTAAGCACAAAACTAAAATTTTCTTCTGCCTATCATCCGCAAACAGACGATCAGACCGAAGTGGTTAATAGAAGTCTTGAAAATCTTTTGCGTTGCTTGATTGGGGAACATATGGGTAACTGGGATCTTTTGCTGCCCCGAGCCGAATTTGCATATAATAGCTCTGTTAATAGGTCCATTGGCATGAGTCCTTTTGAAGTAATTCATGGATATCAACCTAGAAAATCAATAGACCTCATCCCACTACCCATGCATGCTAGGATTTCCGAATCTGCGAAGTCATTTGCACAGCATGTCAAGAGTCTGCATAAAGAGATCAGTAAAAAAATTAGTATGAGTAATAAAGTTTATAAACAGAATGCAGATTCTCATCGACGTGTTCAAAAGTTTGCAGAGGGAGACTATGTGATGGTTCGATTGAGGCCTGAACGGTTTCCCCCCGGAACCGTGAAGAAATTACATGCCCGAGGAGCAGGTCCGTTTAAGATCATAAAGAAAATCGGATCAAATGCGTATGTTGTGGACCTACCTTCTGATTTTGGAATTAGCTCTACTTTTAACATTACAGATCTTGTTGCCTATAAAAAACCAACTCGGATACCTAGTGAGCCATTTGAGCCTGAACCAACCTTTGAGAGCGAACCTATCCCTGAGTGTCGACCAGCCAAAATGTCAGCAAAACACGATCAGATTGAGAGAATTTTGGATGAGCAGATCCTTTCCACCCGGAGTCGAGGCTATCAGCGGTATCTGGTCAGATGGCGAGGTCGACCGAAGTCTGAAGATACCTGGATCACTCGAGAAGAGCTGCAACACATTGATCCCGATCTACTTGAGCGTCACCAGAGCGGAATCGACCCACACTCGACAGGGTCGAGTTTTTCCCACCCCGGGAGAATTGGTGCGGACACCAGAGCCATCAAAAATCGGCAACATGATTTAAGTTCGATTTGGATCGAAGAAGCCTCATTAAATTGATTCTACTTCAGTTATTTATTTTCAGTCAATAAATTTTAATGCATTTGACTTTGGGTCCATAGGGCCATACTTGGATTTGTCCACGTCACCTTTGGAGCCACCACTCTCCACATGCCAAGAGAAGAAATATGCATGCCAGCATGTGCCGTGCTCATGCCAAGTTGTGTCAAGCATCAAGCATCCATATGGAGTTCCATTTCTTCCTTAGAATTCCTTAAGAGTTCTTGGCTACTTACTTATTTTGTTGAAGGCTGATTTCTTTCCTATGGTAGATTATAATGCTTTACTTTTTTGTGGAGGGTTGATTTCTTCCTTGTAAAGATAAAAAGATTCCTAAACAAACAGGACCCTTAGAGTCCTATATAAATCCTTGTATCTTTCATGAAAAAAGACAATGAATGATTTTACAAACTCCACAAATACTTGTGTCAATTGCTCCGAGAGGGAGAAGGTGTGAGACCCAAAATCGCCCCACAAGGGGAGGGTGTGAGGCCCACTTTCTATCCTATTCCTTCTACTTAAGATTCAGTGTTCCTACGACTTTGATCGACTTCACCATCTACCCACGCAAGCCTATTCCGTCAAGAGAAGATCTGTCTCCTTCAGAATTTTCATCTGTCGTGCTGAGAGAAGGAGTGATTTCTTATTCTACAGATCATATGCTGTCAAGGACCTTCGTTCCTTAACAGTTGATCTTTGATTTTTTTTTAATCCGATGTTGGTAAAGACCTAGTTCTTTATCGATGGATCTGTTTGGTTAAAAGATTAAGAGCCCTAATCAGAGTAGTTTCTTAACTACCACGATCCGGATTCTTATCATCTTTTTGAATTTTCTCACGGGTTTAATGTTTTATTTTCTCTCGTTCCATTCTTATTTCTTTTTTTTGCATTTACTCGTGAGCATGTTTAATTTCTGCTATCTGTTTATAAAATTTTCTATTACTAATTGTTTACTGATCTCTCGAATGGCATTCGTCTGTATCATTTAGATTGATCTCGCTTTAGTCTCGTATCAATCAATCACGCCTCCTGAGCAGAGTATAGGCAACTATACTGTCTGTCCTGGGAATAATGAGCCCCTGACCGGACGTGATTTGTTGTTGATGAACAGAAGAGAGCTTGATTATTAGAATTGATTTTCTTTTTAGGATGGTCCCGCATCAATCAATTTGATGTATTTCTTTTAATGTGAGTCTGGATTCCACTTTGCTAAGGCCAGTCTGAAATCACGTTGGGCCCATTGGCAGCATAAGCTCGAAAAGGGTTTCCTTAAGGCTAGCCTCCAAAACCACTTTCTATGAGTGTCAACCCTTATCTTATGGCAATTCATTGGTTTTCTGCCCATAGATAACCTTGAGGCTTAAAGTAGACATTGTTACTTTCTTGTAACGTTGACCTAGCCTCGGTTGAAAGAATGCTCAAAGACTACCTGGCTCCTAGATGATTATGTGACAGTACCCACTGAACAAAAAAAAGTACCTCCACTTAAAACCTTACCATTAGTTCTTCGTTACCATCTGCCCACATTTCTCCGAATTATTAAGATATTCTTAGCTTCAAAAGTTCTTCCACAGATTTTATTGCAAAATAAGAAAAAGAAATATTTCTTGCCAGCTCCAATTACTTAATTGAAAATCAAGGCCTGCAAAATTTTTCCTTCATCCACATGTTTCATATCATTTTCAATATTTTTCTCTTTTTCATCTTTCAATCCCCCACCTTTTCTTGAATCTCCCCCAGCTTTTGTCCATCTTCCTTGACAAAAAGTAAATCCAGAAGCCAAACGTTTTAACCAGTGATGGTGTGTTGAGTTGAAAAAACTATCCATACTGCTAGTTTATTTGAATATGCTTCACATTTCTAGATAATCAGTTGCTGGATGCTCAAGGACAGCAAGCAGGTTCACTAGGTAAGCACTATGACAATGGTTACACTGAACTGCATAACCTACGAGATGAATTTTCTTCGAAGAAAGAACAACGAATAAAAGGAAAGAATACGTCGACTGCTATAAAAGACAAATAGTAGATAGACTAGAAGCAACCACAAAGCATATTATTCAGGTTCAATCAAATATCTAAAAAAGTAACTTTCTAACTTAATATAACTGTAACTGTTTTCAAGTATTCTTACTCCCATGGGTCGTCTCCAAGGAGAAGCACATCATTCTCCCTGTCGACAAATACAAGCTGCCAGCCTGATCTCAGAGGGTCTTCCAATTGACCCTTAATACCAAACATCTGACCCAGCTCCTCACGTAGTTCATCATAGTTGTTGAACCGGGTGATGTCCAGTGATCTCCCTACCGATCCTGACTTGTATACCTGCATATATGTGACCAAAAATTTTAGTCTGAAAGATTTAGACTGTAGCATCATTGAGGATCTTTCTTGTTCCTCTTACCTTCACAAATGTTTTGGTCGTTGGATCAGCCTCTCCTGCATTTTGCAGCACACCAGATGACTCTTCCAGGCTCCCATAAATAGAATTTTGAAGACTTGAGGAAGCATATGGCATTGTGGATATATTATCATCAATTGAATTTGCACGTAGACTAGGCACTGCATGAGAGAGGAGGGAGGAAGAATCTATATTAACACCAAACAGGGTGTGATTCTGCATATCTGCAGAACCATTTTCAGTTCCCACAGAACCATCCTTCCCATGGAATGATGGAAGCAAAACTGCATTGCCAAAAGTAGTGGACTGTGACATCGTAAATTTTGGTTCCCATGTCTGCTGATTCTGCTCGCTCATCATTGATTGACCAAGTCTTGCAAAGTCCAGAACATTTGAACTTCCTTCCGGGTAAGCTGCGCCTAGCATACCCTGGACAGAGCTAGATGTCATGATTGTTGAGAAGTTCACACTTGAATCAGAAAATTCTAATTTTTCACACAACTGAGATGGTAGAGGTGCCTGCTGTTGTTGCACATTAGTTCCAGGTATCTGATATGACTCTGGGTATGTTTGTGCAGGCTGAACCTGCTTCTGGTTATTGAGTGATTGCTGCAGTTGCTGATGTAGAACATTATGTGTCAGATTACCTGAAATATTTTGTGACTGAGGACTGATTATCTGTTGTTCACATGCTTGCTGGATAATTTGCTGCTGCAATAATGGGCCGGTACTGCAGAACTGCTGAGGTAATTGATAAGGCTGCTGGAGGTGTAAAAATTGTTGCTTTAGATAATCGCTACCTCTTGTATCTGGCAAAGCTGGAGCAGCCATTGCTGAATATTGATCATGATCATGTCCCAGCAGCGTAGATTCCATTCTCTGTTGAACCCATGGGCCCATACCAGGTGACTGAAAGTTTAAAGACTGAAGGCCTCGGTCAGCAGCACCTCCTCTCAACCACATCAAAGCATTGCCGTCATCTTTTTTGTAATAAGAAAGAAAGAACGACAACATGAGAAAACCATGCTGATTGGATTTTTTATCAACGAAATTAACAGTTCTTTGTGCTAAATTAGTTGAATCGCTTTCTAATGTGAACAGAGAAGATGTCAATATTGAACATGGAAGAACTCAAAAGATTACAGTCCTGACAGCTTTCGCTACCAGTAACAGTCATGGAAGGACATGTACAGAAAATTGCCAACAATGAGAAGCATAACAAGTGTGTGACTCAGCTTGCTAGCTACCTAATGTTCCACAAGAATACCAATAATGCCAACTGGCATTCAATTGTCATTATTATCTTTGCTGGAATTTTTGCCTAAAATAACATTCCACTGATTTACATCTTGCCAACCACTTCACAAAGCCCTTACCGCATGAAACTCTCCTCTTAACCCCTGAACAATTTCTTTATGCATGATTCAACGGGACTTTGACGGTGCCATTGCATTGTTACCATTCTATATTGACGGTAGAAACAATTTTCTTTGTTCCTGGTACTTTTTAACTCCTAGCACATGGTAACTGCATCCGGTATTGTATCATCTAAACATACTAGCCCAATTTTCCCAACAGTGGAGATGCATAACATGCAATTTTTCCATCTCTCTATTTAAAATAGTTTGAAAATTTTTCTCAATATATATAGTTTACAAAATAAATAATGTTACTAATTAAACTACTAAGTTCTAGTTACTCAAGTAAATTAGATAACAGGTGGCAAAAGAAACTATCTAATGAATGCAAATTGAAGGTTAAATCTATTGAACAAACAGAACCAAGCATCAAAACTGAGATCATATTACCATGAAAAGAGGGAATTCCAGGATACCAAGGGCGTTTAAGCCTGAGTGGAAACAGAGATGGATACATGGGAAAGGTTGTTAAAGGTTCGATTTCCCATAATGAAACTCTAGGTGGTCTCTCACCTGCTGTCGATTCATCCCAACCAACCTGTGGTTATTAAAATGACACATAAATTCAAAAATTAAGAATTGGTTAAATTTCCAGATTTGGATTAAGAAAAGCAAAAAAAAAAAAAAAAAACATAAAATAAAGTGCTGAAACAAATAAAGACACATTGAAGCTTTTGAATGTAAATGAGCAGTAAAGGAACTAGCTGAATTTGCATCATATTGAGTAATAAAGACATCAAAGGAAGTTATGGTAGAATCATCAAAAGGAAATTACAGTAAAGTCATTCTTTTCATAGCCTTTACAACATAGAATTTTAGAAATCCATTGAGTAAAATAACATCAATGGAAGTAACAGAACAGTTAATTTAACTTCTAAACATGCACCAAAGTAACTATGAATAAGATCTTGAAGCTGATTAAATGTGTAACAGGAGATGCTTCCTCATTCATGATATTTGATGTAGATAACTAGTGAAGTTTAGATAAAATTAGAGGAAGCTATAAATGGGAAAGTTGGGGGAACGATGATCTAAAAATCTGACCTCAAATAGCCGGGACAATGCTTAATAGTTATGATTATGGTTTTACCTACTCAGCTCTAATAGTTATGTGAAAGAAGAATACAATGTGATAATATATGACTTGCTTCATATTTGTTTCTGTAATTTTAGGTCTTTGAACAGTTGCTTGATGAAACATGTACAAGCACATTATATTTGTTTTATCACACCAATCATGATGCATTAAATTCAACGTAATGAACAAAAAGAGAAAAAGGAATTAAATCAATCAAAATGATATAGATGATAGCTACTACCAGGGGCAATATAAAAAATTGCAATGTTACTACAATAGGCATGAAAACTAACAGTACACAAGAGAATATGAAGTTATATACTATCTCACAGTCATAGGCATATGTATGATAACTGTAAATAAGAATTCTTATTACACTTGATAAAAACCTTCACCATCAGATATATCACTTTGTTCAAATCAATGCTTAGGTTCTTCATCATAACTAGCATATCATAATTATCTCAAGGGCATACTTTAATCAATGTGACATATACAAAGCAATGGAGCTCCAATAAAACTCTTTACCTTGACTGATCTCCAGTGAGAATGTGGCCAACGTACAGGGTCCAAATCACTTATTTCTGTTATTGTTCCCATGTACCTAGATTCATTGCATTCACATCAAAATTTCTTTGAAATCCATCAGCAAATTTTAGGGACCAAAAGAACAAGCTAAACCCACAAAAAATATAGGTTTAATCAGAAATTAAATGATTACCAAAAAAAAAAAAGACTGCATGGCAATTAGTATGTGCGGTACATTGCAGACATGAATACTCTAAAAGTAATTGTAAAAAGGAAAGAACTTGTCAAAAACAATTATGGCAAAACACCGCTACCTTACCTACGGACGCTCGACTCCTCAGTCTCAAACAGCATACGAAAACGCATCCCAACCGAAATACGAGTGTGAAACACAGCCTTAACATATTTTGAAAGTGGTATCACAAACTCAGATGGACTTGCCCTACAAAAATTGAACAAGTATAACACTGCCCACTAGAACAGAAGTATGACCATGGAAAGAATATTCAGAGTATTTGGCTACCTTGGATTATAAAAAATGGTGAACCGACTATTCGTAGCAGCAGCATGAGCTGCTGCAGCAAGCAGTCCTATATGCATGCTATCACTTGAGAGAACAGATGAAGGCATTACAGTTTGTGGTCGACTAGCTCGTCTGATACCCAACAAAAGCTGATTCTTTTCATTCCTAATGTGTAAAATACAGTGTAATTAACTCTCCAGTACCGCACACTACGTAGAACAAGAAGATCAAAAGATTAAAGCCAACCATATAAAAAGAACTGAGTCTCCAGCAAGAAGTCTCTTGGCACTGACAAACACACTCCAACCTGTAGTAAGAAGATGCCTTTTGGGTTGGCCTGCAATAAGAAAAATGTAGCAGTGCATTAATGCACAGCATATTTTGTTTAAAGAAGATTTTGTTATTATGTTATTATGTAGCATGATAATTTTAGATGTACTGATGAACATATTCTGATGATCCAAATCAATTTTCTTGAATCATGACCCAAAAAGGGAAATATATTTTCTTCTTCATCTTCATTGTACTACAAAATCAACACACGGGAATGATAATAAGTACCACACTCCACAACCATACTAGCAACAATGCAGTATAAGATACTGGTCATGGTTTAGGTGAGCTACTATAAGTTTCTCATCTGTTTAAAATTAAAATTATGACAATGCACATCCAGCAGGACAGCAGAATTCTTTAGGATACGACACACATCTAATGTTCATAAAAGCTGATAATTACTGGTAGAACATCCATAAAATGTTCATATGATATTCAGCAGTAAATACAAGTGCAAATATTTCGCCACTCATGAGCTGAACCAAAGAATTGACTGATTGTTTGATTACATGTTTCACCTTAATTATTCTCTGTAGACAGAAATCTCAACATAAGCAAATCAGAATAAAATAAACAGCTATCAAATGGCCCAAGGACCTGAACTTTGGTAAAAATTTATCCAGAACAACAAATTACTACTTCTAAGAATGTGATAAAATCAGATGAAAAGAAAAGTAGCAATGCCTGTGTAACATCCTATTTCATGCAATCTACCAACCACATGTTTAGTGCATGCATTTGAATTCTCCTAATTAAAGGCAGCAAATATATCCATATACATATACTCTTGGAGCACTCTTTAAAAACCACTGAAAACACCATTTATGAACACAAATCATATCTGTAAAAGGTTTCGGAAATTGCATTGTAACTTGAACCTGAATGTATCTCAATTACTATTTGCTTGGTTTGACTTAAGATTCTTCATAGGAGAAAAAAATCAAAATATAATATGGTCACAATGACAGTCACAGAAATTGTAGCGTAATACTCACTAAAACTTGGCAAAATGTTAAATCTAACTGAAATTCAATGATCATGGTCTTCTACCCATCTTTTGGTAAATTTTCACTATGTGGCTATGTTTGTCCATACAAGATCTCGAACAGCTTTCCCTTATGCTGTCAGCTTGTTGGGCTTTAATAATCTCCTTGTTATTTCTCTGTCAGAAAATCTACACCTTGATGATGCCTAAACACAAGCACCAATATATCATTTGCATCTTCTATTATCGAGTATAGATGCGTGATCAGTCCAATGTTCCAATCCTATTTCCCCTTTTCTCTTCTACTAATCAAGTAGAGTTGCACGATTGTAGTCGATGTATGTTTTACATCCTCAGCATCCTCCTTCTAAGGATCTTTATAATCTTGAAATAAAAATAATCGACTTTCAAAAGGTAGGTGGCTGTCAACAAGCTCACGTAATCCACAGGAGAACATTTTTGACTTCATCTTTGGAAAACGATAAGGGCAAAAGGCTTCACCTTTTGAACCATGGAGTGAACATCTAGAGCCCTTTGGTTTGCAGATAGTGAAGCCTGGGATATATACTCTTATTCTCAAGAATTTCTATTCATATTTGGATTCCCTGAGACAGATTAGGTCTAAATCAAAATGGTGGGGGAGGAACAAATATCCCCCACTCTCAAGAATATACAATTCCATCCCTCTTGCAGAACACTTTAATTTGAGTATTCAGAAATGATGTTTGCTGGAATAGGGGCTAGCTGATCATCATTCCCAACTCAACACAGCCTTACCTAGAGACTGCTCACAATTTGTATAATGAGCTCAGTTGATCTTTAGTTGTTGATACTGATGGATGAGAAGAACTATATTGATCCATGTACTATTTTTAGCTTCAACTCTGCTATAACTGACTTAAATTCATGGAGACAGGTATTTGGAGACACTATGTATTGGGCAATCTTTTATGATCCATGGACTATGTCTTAGCTTCACATCCACTGCAATTTAAAATTCCATTTCACTATGAAAGTACTAATGCTTGCAAACATGTATATATAGATTGTCAATAAAATAAAATCTTTGACGAACCTCTACCAAAACTATGTAACTACTTAGTTGGAATCCCCTTACAGCAGAAAACCTACAATCTAATATACCTAACAAGAATGCAAGTGATAGTCAGGCGAATTCTATCCCTTAATTATCCTGGAATATTCAACCACTTATATACCACATATCAATGGAATTGAAAAAAGGCCTTGATGTAGCAGTCCAAGTCTCCGTGAGCTTTTTCCAACAAGTATGAATTATTATAAATCCAATGCTTGAGTATCAGCACATGCTTCATTAGAGTTATCTTTTCATTCAGCATTTTAGGTGATTCTGACCGCATCAAGATCTAATTGTACATGCCCTACGAAAGGATTTTCAAGTGCGAACTGCCAAGTAGATAGCCTTTAACTTACCTCGGAAAATATGCCTGAACTTCCATTCAACATCATGCAGATCCCTAGCGACAAGCTCCTGAGCTGGTGGCTGCTGCGAGAAATCCTACAGACAAACAAACAGCATTATCCCATTAGTTCTATTTTATACTGTCGCCAATAGAATGCTATCAGAACAGCATGGTGTCATCATAGTTATCACACCAGAGGAGGAAAAA
Source organism: Elaeis guineensis (assembly GCF_000442705.2). NCBI lineage: Eukaryota > Viridiplantae > Streptophyta > Magnoliopsida > Arecales > Arecaceae > Elaeis > Elaeis guineensis. The sequence continues at coordinate 9,214,359 of NC_026004.2, read as the reverse complement.
CTTTCTCAGCCGCTCGACGAGGAACAGAAAACCCTCCATGAGTACTGGTATCACTCGCAGTCAAAATCTTGCAGAAATAGTTCGTCGGCTGCTTGCTTATAATACCCATCTCAGCAGGGAGGTAAGCATCATTCAGTTCTTGCTGCAAAAGTAACAATCTTTATCAAGAAATGAACCCTAGGAAAGAAAACTATCGAACTTGGAAATCAGGTGTACCGGGTTTAAAGGCTGCAAGGTCATCTGAGCATAGACCTCATCTGTTTCCACATCTGCCTGAAATTTCAACACCAATCAGCACTCTCTAACCTACATTTCCTAGACAGCACAAAGATAACCCCAAGAACTCACATGCATTGTAACATCATGGAGTTGGCATATCAATTGTGGAGGCAAGTTTGGATAATTAGGGATTTGGCCCTCAACCTCCTTGTTTGTCGACGCAGCAACCTTAATTCCAAAAACCAAGATTCCACAAAAACATCCAAAAAAAAAAAAAAAAAACTCCTTCTAAATTTAGAAAAATCGTTTCTTTAAGCTCGAATAAATTCCACCTGCTCGCTGTGACCCTGTGGGAAGTAGACAACTCGAGTGCCGACCGTCGGTAGGCAAACAAGCGGGCCGGCGCACGCATGCCACAGCTCCGAGTTCAAACATCTCTTCTCTCCTCCTACCAGAAAGCACAAACCAAATAATTAGTCTCCTCATTGCAAGAAACAAAAGAAGCAACATGAAAAAGATACCTTCTTGCGCCTGCTGCCCCAGGCCGGCGGTGGAGAGCTTCATCTCTAAACCCTAGCCCTCACAACAGCTCCCAAGAAGAACTCAAGCTCACTTCTTGCAATCCAACCCACTTCTGCAGCTCCATCTCCTTTCCCAATTCAAAGAAAGCTCCAATCTTCACACTAGTTTCTAAAGAAATCAGCGGTTTTGAAGCACTCCCCCTTCTCAAAACATCAGCATTCTGGAGAAAATCCAAGAAACAGAGCTCATCAGTTGCAAGACTTCAGCTGGAAGCGAACTAGGGTTTTTGAAGGGCAATCGAAACTCAAACGCTCAAACCGAACTCAGCCTAGAGAACTGGGAGGGAATTCTTAAGGGAAATAGGCGCTATCCGAGCTCGGAGAAGCTCTCGGTGTTGGAGATCGCCATGGGAGACTGCTTCCGACTTCCGAGCTCTCTCTTTCTCTCTGTACGATATGTGAATGATTGCGAGGAGAGAGAGAGAGACGCGGGGGAGAGAGATCTCCGCCAAATTAGGTTTTAACTTTTTCTCTCCAAATATCTTTATTTTATTAAAGAATTCTAAGTTTTAGGACGTTCGGTCCAGAGGATTTCAAACAAACTTTGAGGACTAATGCGGCTTCCTTGATAGCTTAAGTACACGACGGTCGGCAGCTGGCAACATCAACTACGGTCTCTTTGTGGAGCAACTGGCGTTGACAAGTCGTAAAGTTCAATAAATGACACACAAGTATATGGATCAAAGTCTTGCTGCATTAAGATTTCAAGAACTTGGGAGTTAGGTATATGGGATTGTGTTTCCAACCATGTACAGACTACACGATTGATCATGTAAATTTTGGGTTAAAGTCGCATGACATACATAGGGGGAAGGGTTAGGAGTGAGGCAAGTGGTGGCCATTCCCTGCTCTAGCTAGGTACCTTCCAAACAAACCAAATCAATTAAGATAATCTTGGAGGCTTTCCATGATCCATGAGTCACATCAAGGAGGGCCATGAACTTTTTAACTCGTCTAGTACTATGGTCTATTTCACATGGCAAAGGAATCAATCTAGTAGGTCGGAACTCGACATATTTGCTCAAAATGATGTATTCTATCCGACATAAGATAGCTAAGCTAATCTCTCTTCCATTTCTAAAACCCTGTACTTCATTCCATATGTGAATGTAATTAGCATGATGATTCCATATTTGTAGTCATAGCACATGCATTTATTCTAGCTCTTTCCAACCAACTAGATTTGCGCTAATCAAATTCCAAACCACAAGCACAAAGGGTTACCTAGTGTGGCTTATGTTATGTGCAACACCATCTAATTTTGTTTAAACACTACAACATGGGAGGAGGTAGCAAACCATGTGAAATGTTAACCATCCTCCACTATTGCTACCTTCCAAGCAAAACAAATCTATTATTTCCTCCTGCATGAGGCTGATATTTTCAATGTTCCAAGGCTTTCATTAGTTCACCAGTCACATCAAACAGGGTATGCACTCAACATTTCTGCAATGACATGGTCTATTTGCATGGCAAAGTAGCTCACTAGCTTCATAGGTTAGCCAAGAATTAACACGTTGGCTTAAAATAATGCTTCTATCCAAAATAAAATAGCTAACCTACTTCCCCTCTTCAGGGCAATGATGTGATAGCCAACAGCCTAAGCTCTAAACACATGGTGTTTCATTCCACCGACGGCATGCAGTGAGAGTGATTTGTTCTGCTACTAGTCCCGATTGCAGTTGCCTTTTAGTGGGCACCAATGCTTCTACAGCAAATCAATACACCAGAATAAAATTATTAAGATTTTAACATATCAAAATAGCAGCACTGCGACATAAATAGATGAATCAAAACCCTTTCTGCTTCATATGCTTTGCAGCCTCTTTCAAGTCTCCCCTGGATATCAGTATATCACCATTCCAGTTGATCAGGGGTGTTCAATTCTCTGTTTCTATTATAAGCGATTTAATAACACTTTTGATGAGGTTTTATTGCGTAAGCAATGCACATAATTACGTGATTTTGCTTACTCAGGGTGTTTGTAGCTGTTCTGGACCAAAGTTTTTGATGCAGAATTATTCCTCTTGGCTGGTCGAAGTTTGGCCTTCCTGTTTCTCGCACAGTATTAACTTCTCTCTCCCGAAAAGATCTCTGCAACCATGTAATCATCTTAAATCAGTCAGTCTAAAGAACGATAACTGCCTTGCTCCTTACCTGTTTAATTTTTCCACTTTTTTAAAACATTTGCCCATTCTCCTTATAGTAAACAGAGAATGATATGAGCCATCAAATGGTTGCACTTACTCTTATTGAACCACTGGCTATGAGCTTGGAGCTTTTGCCCATGACTGATAGTTTAGGAACCCATCTTTTGGAGAGGGCTTTATAGTTGGATGCATTTGGAAAGACAAGTTCATATAAGTAATAAGATAACCCTTTACAACTCAAAGCAGGATCCCTGCATGTTCGACTACTTTTATGGAGAGCTGTCCCTTAACACTTCTCAACTGCAGGGACCAAGGACCACAATTCAGCTTTCTTTGCATACTTATCCATGGTGAACCCCACCCATCCAACTCATATTTGCTCCATGAACTTATCTCAGACCCACCATAAGGTACTTCAAAACCATCATCTGCTACAATTTTCCAAAAGCAAGCATACTGCACTGCTCCATCAACTGCTGCCACATCTACTTTCCCATTTTCCTTGTTCCAAGAAAGATCCGCCTATAAAAAGTTCACAGGCCAAGCACAAGTTCAGCTCAGGTTTTATTGTTTGTCAACTATTTAAAAAATGCCAATATCCACATGAATCCAGGCTAACAACCTTTAATAAAAGTATGAAGTGCTAACTCTGATGGTTAGGAATTACTGTATTGTGGAATGAGCCTAGTTTGACACTGCTCTGGTATTCAAAATCTCCTTCACCCTCGTCTACCCGTTGGCCCACTCGATGCACTAAAAGTTGATATCAATTGTGCTGGTGTCCATCAGGACGACAGCCGTGCGACCGTGACAGTCCTCTTTGGCCCACAAAGAAGAGACCACTGAAGCAATAGAGATGATTTAGTCGGGGCATGGGTGACGTTCGTACAGTGTTAACAGTGAGCATAGAGAGCATCATGTGAATGAGAGAGAAAGACATGCCATCATGCCCTCAGGTCAAAGAAAGCAACCAGGACTCAATCATATGGTCCTTGGAATATTGGCTCACATGATCTCAATTAGCACACCCATATCTTGTTTAAAGCCATGCCCATGGTCCCCCCAATCCAAGTTCGATACCTCCCTCTCTTTCTCTCTATCACCTCCTCACTAAATCATTTCACCATGATTCCCACCTGCTTGTAATGGCTTTAACTTAAAGCTTGGGCCCCTTTTCAAGTTTGATGTTATGTGGATGGGCCCCCACCAAAAGTGTGACAAGGGGAAAATGGATGTGGGGAGAGACAAAAGCTGGGAGGACTTGTGGGGTGTTAATGTGAAGCAATGGGACATGTTGGGCTTCACTGAATGGGGAGGATCGTTAAAAACAAAGGCCTTTAAAGGCTTCCTGATCTCTCATGGGAAGATTGGAGTACAATGAGCTCCTCTGGCTCCAGAAGATTACAAATAAATTTTAGCACTCTGTGCAAGAAGATAACGAGGACTTGCTCATTGAAAAGTCCCATGGCTTCTACTACCGAGGGGAAAAATAAAGTCATATAACTATGCATTGGATTCCAACAGGAGAATGAATAAATTCCAAATTCGTTGCCCAACTTAGAGATGATAATTAATTTCAGGATCAGGCGTGCACTCGTGGCAAGTTAAATTTAGTTACATCAGCATTTGGAGGCCTATGATACCTTTAGAAATTCGCAGATGTGCTCATAAGTAGGTTTAGATACGAGGCTTGATAGCCTGGTTCCTTCTTTAGAGAAAAGAGAACCAAAGAAGGAGCATGCTTTTATTAGCTCTTTCTTTTTTGTTGGATGAGATACATCAGAAGAGAAAATCTTTGACAAAGGAGTCACTTCAACTTTTGTTATTATTGCAGACTATAAATTGGAACCAGTGTTCCACATGAGGAGCAAGATAAGGACATTCCTTTAGCTTAATGCGTCAGGTGGACTCGCAATACCAAAATGGGATCCTTCTTGAAAATTCCACTATGAGAGCATGGGATAGCTAGCTGGGTGGTAGTAGCTTCAAATGGGAGCCGACACACACATGAATGCCAGATCTCCAAGGACATGTAACCGAGAGCCACCTTGCCCTGCAACCAGATATATCCCAATTTTTTATACAATGCATGGAGCGAGAAAGGGATGCTACTTTTCAAGTACAGGGGTGGCTCAGTGTCCTCTGTGACATAAAAATTTGTTTAAGCTAACGAGACAGATCACCACTGATAGATATGGTGAGATTTCTAGGCCAGGTCAGGTGGAGCCATGCATGTACTCTGAACCTTTTTTCTTTTTCTTTTTTTTTTTTTTTAATGTGTTGAATGTTGTAACATGTCAGGTGGAGCCATGCATGTACTCTGCAAGCTTTTGACACGTTAACTTGGTATGCTTGTATCTTGTTTGATGCAAAACTGTGGAGTCGCAGGGCACAGGAATGAGCCTCCCGTTGCAATTAGCTAGCCGTCTTGTCATCTCCATTAAAGAAGTGCTAGCTTTATGCAGCCAGGTACCAGCATTATAATCGCATGCAATGGACTTTTCTTCTTCTATCTGATGTGCTTGTCCCACTCTGCATACAATGAGAGGCACTTGAGGACTACACTTGAATGCAAGTGACTACGAGGAAGAAAGCAGTGATGTGTCACCATCTGTCATCTCTTAGTGTGTGTTTCTTTAGAGCAGTGGTGCGAGCACCGCCAACCATCTCATAGGAATGGTGGAAAAATGATCCACGTCAAGCATATGGGAGAACACGTAGCTCATCTATTTGCACAGTTCTAGGATTTGTTGATATAATGAATTGCTCGAGCAATAATACTATCACCTCACCTTCAGACAATGTCTAAGGTAGCTTTTACCAATGGCGTATCAGCTCGGCTCGAGCCCTTTTGTCCATTTTACTGGTGGGCCAAAGAAACGAATGCTTAAATCCTGCCAGATAAAAGCTTATAGCTAGGGTCACCTTAATTCCCTACAAAGTCTAAATGTCCGCATAGACTGATAGATGGTGGTTGTTTGAGACTGAGATGTTCCTTCGTGGACTCATTGAGTCAAATCGTTGGACCACAAGAACATCTTTTGAAGGCATTAATCTAAACTAGCCATGCTTGTTTTTCTCGGACTCTCCAACAACTCAGGTGACAAAATATGACTCTTGTGCACTGCCAACCTTTGGCCTCATCAGTGATGCCCATGAATTGTTTTTAAAATGCTGGCACCACGCACCAGTATACCTAACGTGCATGCATGTAGGAGAACATGGATGGCCATAACCGGCACACAAGGTTTCACCTGAAGGAAGTCAAAGATTGCGGTTTTTCTGACATTAAGAAAGCGCAGCACCATTTGAAAGTTGTTTCTGGACCGAGCTTTTGTTGACGGCCTCAATGCTCTTTCCCAAGTTATTGTTTGTTTATAGTCCCTAACAAACGTCTTTTCCTGAACTTTTCCTTTTTTTTTTATTAAGCATCGTTTCCTGAATTCTTTTAATAAAACAATTTATATTTAGGCCCAACAATTTGGGGAAATACGAGTCGGGGCATGAGGCAAGAGTTATGGGCTGTGGCCCAGTTTGTCATCCTCTTAATGAGATATTTCAACACTAAGAAGTTCAACGAGATTGAGAAAAATTTCAATCCTAAAGCCGGCATGGTTATCCACCTTTAATCAATCGATCCACTTATAAATTGCTGGCACACTTTGTTAAGAATCACATATGAGATCTAGTCCCATATGAAATAATTAGTGAATGATAGACTGATACAGGTAGAAAATATTCCGACTTGGGCTTTTAAATTGAATTGGATTTCGACTTTTATATGAAGACCTTATCTTGGTTGGACTTGAATTCTTTGTTTAGCATATACCATTAATGAAAGGAGTCGTCTTACCCAAAAAAAAATACGAAAGGAAGAGCAAATATCTCCTCTTCACATCACAACTTCACAAGCCCAAAGACCTTTGATATAGGCAAGAAGAGAACACCTTCATGCCACAGCATTTGAAAGAATCTAAATCACAAGCAAAAGTCATACCTATAAAAGGAAAACAGAAAAAACAAATGCTGAACTAAGTGAAAGAGTGGCAACCCTCTTAGCTAAGAAAAGAAGTAAAAAGCTCTTTTTAATCCTCCTCCAATGAACACAAGCATCCTTACTCAAGGCCTAAAAGAAATGCAACAGGCAGATAGAGATAAATTCATACAAACACTTGCAAATTGGTCATGATTCAAAGAATCTGCGTGACTGGTGAGGATCCCCGGCCAGACTCCATGACAAAGTCCATCCAGTCTTACTCTAATTTACATGACTTTAGATGAAAATCTGTTGCCTCTACCAAACATTTGCTTAAACAGGCTCAGAGAGTAGTGTTGAACATCTAACTCAAGAAGTTACCATGCTTGACAAACAATATCCATCTGCAGAAGAGAACCCAAAACTTCCTTCCCTTTGTTACCTTCATTTCCAAAGGAGAACCTTCAGGACCATGATGGTCCCACATGTATATACACACATACACACACACATTCATAGTCATAAGCTCCATTCACCAGAAGGTTACAAGTTAAAGTGGATGTGGATATCTGTGAAGAAGATTCGATTCCGATTTTCTAAGCTATGGTTGAGACAATTTTCTTTTTCCTTGTTGATGCACACATAAGCTTTTCACAGCTATTAAATCTCAATGTGCTTCAAGAGTTCAATACATATATTTAGGAACAGATCTATACTGGGATGAAAACATGTACTTATAATTTGGCAGTTGGTAAAATAAAAACTAACAATTCACTAACACAAAATGGACATATTCTTATATCCTTAGGTAGACCAAATGGCACCGGAACAAATTTGTGCACTACAAATATCTTGCAGAATAAGGATTACGAACCAACTAAATCAACAAGAATGCTGGAATATTTAGACATAGCGGTAGCAGCTGCTTCAGCGAAACAGAATTAAGAGCACCAATTCCAGCAAGAAAATGAGGAAGGAATATGGCCAGTTCTTCTTATGTACTCTGCTTGTTGAGCTGTCCTTGCAGCTTGTTGGTCTTTTGTGGCCTCTGCTAATGCCCGCTTTTGCCCAGCTTTATGCTTTGCAGCTGCTAGCTTGTTCATAAGCTTATCATGTGCATGAGCTCTCATGCTCTCCACCTCAACCTGTGAAAAATGAGCACCAACACCCAACACAGTAAAGCCTAAATTACATTACTACAAAAGGGAAGACATGTGAAACATCTACAGGTTTAGCTTAAAATCATCTGCAGTCAGGTCATAAATATTCACATCCAGACATCACAAGTCATGCAAAAGAATCATAGCATATTAACATGTTGCTCTCATGATTTTGCAAACTGAAAATGGTATTCATTTGGCCCTGGATCCTTAACCTTCTTTATCCTTGTTCTAAATTGTCTCAACTACTGTATTCGAAAGACCACAAGTACTCGTACATCCTGCCTACTCGATATAGATATAGAGTGATGATTACTTACTTATATTACTGCAATTAGTTTTAGCATTCAACCTGTCTTGAACCTATCAATTTATTTATCTGGGTGCTATATCTTATGCTTTCTGAGAAAAGAAGGTGGTGATGAAGAAGAAGCAAAAAAGTGTCCATTCTTTCTCATTTCTGGATGTCCTCAAATAGTTGACTTTCCTAGCATAAGGCCAAAATGGTGAATAAACATAACGTTTGTTATCTTATTTTCTTACTAATTTTGGTTCAAATGTTTTAATTTGGAGATAGATAGCAGCATTGCTTATCACATATATTCTTATAAACATGTGCCTTTATTAGCAGCTGGAATCTTCGAGGCAGGGTGTGCACCTGCTCCAAATTACCTAAAGTCAAAACTCCTACACCTACATCTTGAGCTCTCTAAATAAAAACCTGCTCCAAAATTATCTAGATTCAAACTCCTACACCCACATTTTGAGCTTTCTCTCCCTCCAAACATGTGCTCTGCTCCTCTAACCTGCACCTGACTAAGGTGACTGACATACTGCATCACATCTCCAATCATTTATAACCCTCCTTGTTTGCAAGATCTGATTAAACAAGCTAGTTCACCAAAATTAACATAGCCTCTCCAATCATTTATAACCCTCCATTTTGAGCTTTCTTTCCCTCCGAACATGTGCTCCGCTCCTCTAACCTGCACCTAAGGTGACCAACATACCGCTTCACATCTCCAATCATTTATAAGCCCCCTTGTTTGCAAAATCTTATCAAACAAGCTAGTTCACCAAAATTAACATACCCTCTCCAATGGTTCTTCATCTTGCAGCGCCCAGCCTGTGGACCACATCATAATATTCCATGCACTATCCCATGCTCATGCAATCCGATGGGAGATTTAGATATGGATGCAACAAAGAACTTCCACAATGGTACTCATGTTGTGGATGGCATCAAGGTTTGACATATCAGTTGGTATCGGTGTGTACCAACTGTACCATACCATACTAATACCGAATGCCAAAACGGCCCCCATACCAAGTGTACTAACACTACAATAGGATGGTACCATCGCAAGTCCGGTACCAGACAGCGAACTTGGATGGCATTCAAATATTAAAAGTAAATTTTTCCAAAAGTGGCAACTATAGCTTCTATAAAATAGAATCATTTAATATCTTCTTATTTCTTCAATTTTCCTTAAAGAAGCCCATTTTAATCTCTTCACATGCTATCTCTAGCTGAAAATGCTTTCATCCTATCACCATAATAATGGGAAAGGCTTGCTTGTCTTTTATTTGGTCAATAGATCTCCTACCACCTCTCCGAGTTGGAAAAAAAAAAGAAGGAAATTTGCTATAGTTCTTTTATGAATATATACCAATAAACAAGAATGGTCCTTATATATGGCAACCAATTAAAATGACAAATACAGTGAAAGCCGATCAAAATTACAATATTGAAATACATGTCGGTCATGATAAGATAAATTCTAACACATCAAGGTTTTGACTCCATGCACTCTTCATAAATCTCTGAAATTAAGAGCTTAATTTTCTATTCCAATAATCAATAATATTTCAAGGCACATACTAAGAGTAATGAAATAACTGAAGTTCTTTTTACTATGAGCAAATAACCAAACTATCCTTCAGTTGAGCTTTATGCAATGTCCCTTCAGTATGTCTATGTAGATCCATGCAACAGAATACAACTACATATGGAACAACAACCCTTACTCACTGTTATATAATAATAAATTGTACCTCAATTTTCCTCATTTCAGCTTCAGTTTTTGCTTTCTGATGAGTTTCCCACGCTTGGATTTTGATTTCTTCCTGTTTAAACCTGAAAATTCAGTATCATCATGAATTAAAATCTACCAATAGCCAACATACCAAAAACCTATGATTGATGCTCAAGAATCAAATATTCAAATATGATTTGAAATGAGTGAGTTAAAACATACAATTTGCAAAAGAATAAAAAACAGACAGGAATTAGAAGAAAGTCTAATTGTGTAATTACCTGGCCTGATACTTGGCCTTTTCTGCCTCCTCCCAGGCTGCTGCACGCATCTCAGTAACACTTTTTGATTGGTCAACTGGCACGGTCTTGAGAGAAACGGATGAATCCTTTTCTTCTTCTTCTTTGCTAGCCCATGCAGCAATGTTCATCTTACCTAGTTGTGTGCCGAGAATCATTATCTCTCTTCTAGCTTTCATTTGCAATTCTTTTTCACTCAACTCCTTGTTATTATCCCCATGGCTGTCCGATGAACCAATAATGTTTGCAACAATGTTTGAATTTGGTGCATCTCTCTGTGGAGTTGTTGATCGAGAAGAAGTAGGGCTCCGTGTTGGTGTTGAGGCTCTCACAGGAGTTCCTGTCCGAGAGGGCTCTTGGCTAGCAATGGGAGTCATTTCTGTGCCCATATCTCTCATAGATACAGACCTGACAGTTGATGGAGGAGTAATAAAGGTGGGAGCATTCTGAGGTACTGCAGATGAATCATGACGACTAAGAGAAACTGCAAAAGATTGCACATTAAAAGATCTCTTCAAATGCTCTAACCTTGACAAAAATTCCAATAAAATCCATCTCTCTCCCCCCTCCCCCAGCGTCTTCTTCTCGCCTCCCTTCCCTCCCACCCCGAGAAAAAGAACAGAAAAGGAAGAAGAGATAAAATTTTAAATTTTTTATTCTGAATTGACCAAAGAATGACATCTGTTTTTCTCGGCTTAGTTTTACATAAACATAATCCAATCAGAAGTTTATTTAAAATTTGATGAACATAAAATGCAACATGATTTTTAACTCTATGGAACATGCAATTGGAATAGTTTAAAAGACTGTTAAAAATGCTTTTTCCTGATCAACTCTTCTTTTTTTTTTTTTTTTGATAAAACATAATCAACTGAATTACTTCTTTGTACATAATTCAAGTAAATTTGGAAATCTGTTTTTCAGGAGCTCCTTAAACTGCTCTGCAATTATAATCCACAAGACATTTGAAATGACTAAAACGCAGTCTGGATTTGAATTCTATACTTATTCGACCTGCCAGCATCATTCATCCATTCATTAACGGTGAAAAATAACAGACATTACTCACTGCACTACGCAAATATTTTAACTTAGAAAAAAACATTTTGCTTACTTGTTGGATCTGCAACTGAGTTCTCAACATTAATTGCAGGCTTGGCACAGGAATCCACCACCGGATATAGGTCGGGCACCCAATTCCCAGCCTTCTGCCCACCAAATTCCCTCTTTTCCTGGCTCGGATCAATCCTCTTAGTCTCTGCGTCCTCTGCAAGCTCCAGAACAACCTTCATCGAAGACTGTCTGCTACCATAACCAAACTTCTCCATCTTCTTCGGCTGACCTCCACTAGCTTTATAAGGCCGGTTCAAGTTGGGGTTTGCAATCCATTTCTGTGCATCATCCCATTTCGAAGGCGCCGGCTTCGAGAATGGCGGCACGAGAGCCGACCGATGCAAGGCACGCTCAGCCTTGTGGAATTCGAAGGTGGACGACACGCCCTCCGAATCAAAAGAATCTTCCTCTTGAGATCTAATTCTCGAACTCGATAGGCTTTGATCTGTAAATCCATAACCACTCATTGTATCCAACGACGTAGAGTATCCAGGGAGGGAGCTCACCATGTCTACATCCTTGTACTCATCGGGAACACTACCACCTACCCACATTCACGGCAGCTCGATCAACTCTGAATCCAAAGCTTAGATTTTTCAAATAAATTTCATTCAAAGATGAGATTTTTACAAAGAATCCTACGTGTGTCATCAATCTCAGCGCCAGTTTCTTCAGATTTCAGCGAGAACTTGGACTCCATCTCATCCTCTTTCCTCCTCTTCTCCACTCCCAACAGAATAGCTCGAAGCTTACTGGGAGAAAACCCACCGCCCTAAAACACACCAAAAAAAAAAGAAAAAAAACTCATCAAATTCGAACAATCATACCAAAACCCATTCCAAAAGACACAAATCTCTCCGCATTCTTCATCAGATCCCACACTGACTCCCAAACTCAACCCACTCCATATCCCTCTCTTCCACCACGTCAATCTTCACAAACGCACAGAATCTAACCACCATAGTCAAAAAAATCCGACAAAGAATGCAGAGAATCGAATTCAAACACACAAAAAAGCGATAACCCAACTCCAGATTCGGAGTGACATAAAATCTGAGAGAGATAGAGAGAGAGAGTACTGGAGGAGAAGGCTTTTCGATTCGTTCGTAATCCATAGCGAAGGTGGTTTTGGGTTCGTTTTCGAGCTCCGGGAACTGGCGGAGGAGGCGGTGACGGCTAGCGGATGGAGTAGTGGGCCCGGCGGTGCCGCCGTTTGAGACAGTTGCTCCCACCCCTTAAAATTTCGAAGAGGGCCTTCGAAGGTGGATCCCCTTTTAACGGAATTCAAAACCAAAACAAAGGAACCTGGTGTTCCAAGAAAATTCCTGTATTGCCAGTTTGCCACTATTTTTCTTTTTTTTAAAAAAAAAGCCGGCCTCGATAGCATCGCCACACGGCGTTGTTTGGCTTCACCGATTCCGTCTACTTGTCAAATTTGAGGGTGAGATGGCTACTGGGTTTCCATTGCGTACCGGGGAACGTGAGATGCGAGCAAGGAGAGGTGGTGCGAACGTGCAAGTGTGCGTGGGTGATGATGTACTTTGAATGCGGTTTTTGTTTTTGGGTACCTGTGTTTTTTTTTTTTTTTTGGTAAAGTTGGACAGGTGTTTTTTTTTTTTTGATAAAGAAATTGGTACAGGTGTTTGAAATAAAATTGCAGGTAGAAATTTGGACGAGGGTTTCGTATAAGCAAGAGGTCGTGCTAAGATGGATATGAGATGAGATATGGAGCGTCAAATCCAAAATCAAATACATGATATAATAAAATTTGATATATGATATTTGAAATTGTATATTTTGCTAAGGAAATTAGTTCCATGGAGAATGATATAGAAATATGATCGAGAGGGCCAAACCATAAAGAACATAGTTATCATACTCGTAGTGGGAGCCCAATGGAGCGGGCCATGGCATCCATCCCACGCGATGGAGGTTTGAATCTATGAGATTCGATTAAGCAAGAAAGATTTATTTTTTTTAATCTATGTAGGTGTGAATGAAGTACGGTATCTGATCCATTATATACTAATGTGGGATGGAGAATGATATATTCATCTGATTCAAAATCGATTTTGGCTATACTCAAACATAATATGAAGAGAATACGTGCTTAGTGCTCTCACATCGAACATTCACTCCGCAGAGTGAGGATCCTCATGGTTACATTCACTCCACAGAGTGAAGATCCTCATGATTACATCCAGAAGGAATTGCTATGCGGGACGTTCTTTTCACTCTATCTTTTGTACTAAAAAAAGTTATTATAATTTATTTTTATAAAAAAATAGTTGATTCATAAATATTTTACTATTTTTTTTCACAGACAATAATATTATAAAAATTGTCAATTAAAAAATAAAATAAAAATTATATGTTGATATGTTATAAAAATATTATGTTACTCAAACATGTTTCATCAACATATCCCAAATTTAGTTTGTATAAATCTCTAAAAAATAAAAAAAATTATTATAATTCTATTATAACTCTTCAAATATAAAATATGATTTTATCACTTTTCTCATGTTAGAATTTTATAATTTTTTTATATCCATAATTGTTTCAAATAACAAGTTACTTTGTTATGTGAAATCGGTATTGTTCGTTATAATGGCTACCATAATAACATTATAATAAAAATAATAGATAGCAAATAATACAGAAATAATAGCAGTATTTTTTTTTTATTTTTTATTGAATAGGAATATTTGTGTCCTGTAAACTTACAATCATTTTTTTAAGAGAATTTTGATAAAAATATTAAATTTTAAAAGATAACGTTTTCTAAATAAAAGTACAAGTTAAAGTCATGCTGTAATAATACTAAATAACATATTATTTTATAATTATGGTTATATTATTTTCTGTTATTATACATTTTATAATGTATGGGGGAGGCCGTTCTTATAACGGTGGCCGTTATTTCGTAACCTCGCACGAGACACCATGCAGGGGTAGTTACGAAATTTTCCAAGGCTGGAGGGTGGTATTAAAATGATTGCCGCAAAGACGACCTCCGTGGCTGGTCAAAGCTGGTCCCCTCGCCGTCAGCCGGCTGTCCCCCCCACGAGACGGTTGTCCTCTACCTTGACACGCGGCACCATCCCAACGGATAGCTACCACCCCCTCCACCTAATCATTCATGCGGTCCGTACTTACACGTCATCAACTCCCGAAGGTCGTTCCGTCGAAGCACCAGAGTTGCACCCATCGTCCCACACAGGAGCCAAGCTGGAAGAGCCAGAGGTGGAACATCTGTATCGGGTCTGTTTCGAGGGTCTCCTTTCTGGGTCCTGAAAACGCGATGAGAGCCGCGCCGGGTTCACCGAGAGCGGTTGGTGGACGGAGTGCACTAGGAATGATGGGAGGCCGGTCGGGACCGAGACGTCGACTTGGGTTGGTTTTGTCTTCAGGGAGAGGGTGGTAGACAACGATAAAATATTCCAGATTGGAATAGATTTAATGGCTAATGAAGACAAGGAAATGCCAGCGGTGTGACCGGCAGGAGGTGATCGATACATCTGCATCCATGTAATGGAGATCATTACGAATTTAGTGGAAGATTGGTAGACGACAATACGCCATCTCAGTTGGAATGAGTATTTTGAGTAGCGAGGCCTCCATGTATCCATCTGGATCAGTACAATTATAACAATCATGAAGCCAAAGTATCTTTGGCATTTCTTCTTCTTGATGTTTTCCACTTCTTGATATCTAGGTCGAGATATATCTTCCAATTTCTTCGATGAAATAGCAGTGACATTGTAATCACAAAGTTACCTCCATATTTAATTAGAGCGGATGTCCTCACCAAAATCACCTCATTGGGCAATGGCATATTAGCAAGGCTAGGAGAAAATGCTAGAATCTCATCATGTATGGGCCCACACAAAGTGGAAGAGAGATGCCAATCTCTTAAACGGAAAGGACTTAGTCCTACCATAAAGATAGAGATAAAAAGGAGTGAAAAAAAAGAGAAAATATTTTTGTACATCATAGGTGGTGCAGCACCTCACACACTATTTAAGATGTTTGGCCCATGAGGTTAAAAAGAAAAAAAAAAAATTTTGGATGCTACATCACGGCTCCGTGCTTGAGCCAATCATCGCAAACGATGCATGCAGTACGCACCCACCATGATTTACAAAGCATTTTTCGAAAAAGAGAATGGAACCAAAAGAGGCTGGGACCAATGGCCGATGCTGAAATGAACTACGACATGGAGAGGCATTCCCAAATCCGAAGAGTTATAACAATAAGATGATTCAAGTTTTGTCACTTTTCCTCAGCATTATCCGCATAATTTTGTCCATAAGTCTAGCATTTCCTTCCCCATTATCCGGCAAAAGAGAGTATAGTTTTGATCTCCTTTATTTGTGCCGTAACATCATTTCAACTTCTTTCTCTAATAGAAGGTTAGTTATAATTATAATTTTTATTTAAACAATATTAATATGCAACAAAGCATTGCTGTAGTGATCACGGCCCTTGCGGTCATCGATTCAGATCTCGGATGATATATCCCCAAACATTTAAACCTGGATAATTACACAGGACGGTCTCTTTTTTTTTCTATGAAAAATTTTGTGCACCACAGGTGGTGTAGAAAATCTGATGTGGAGTGCACTATTTTATGTGATTAGTTCATATATCCATCATTTTTCAATGTGCATTTAACACCTGCAGTTCTATTCTTTTGTTTGAAAATTTTGAATGATGAAAATACTCCTGCTCTTTGAAAAAAATTATGACATCTTATGTCCAGATTTTGCTATAGTGCTCCAAGGGTATTCTATTTTTTTTATTTTTTATTTATTTCTGACCATTGGATTAAATATAGATCATATATATTTTAATCAGATGAGGGGTCATGTGTATGGCTGGTACCGTAAATATTTCAAAAACCACGATTGTTTTAATGTTGTATGTTTTTTTCTTAACTGCCACTCCAGAAGATGGAGGAGCTGGAAGAGGCGGCGGCGGAGGTAGAAGATCTAGCGGGCAAAGGTGCATTGAGGCCCTCGTGAGTGAAGGATGGAGCACTGATAGGTAGAGGACCCGTTGGAGGTGTCGGGGGTGTCATGGACAAGGGAGGGAGGCACGGTGGCAGAGCCGCACGGACGGGAGAAGCATCGATCGAGTGAGAGGGGGGTGGGGGGCGCGGCATGAGCAAGGAGGCACAGTCGTGGCACGAGCACGTGGGGACTAGGGGGCGGGTCGATGGGGCACGAGCGCCAATCGGTGGAGCGGGTGGGAGAGAGGGGAGAGAAGACTGTGCAAGGGGTGGGGTGGCTATGATGGAGAAGAAGAAAGAAGACCACCACTAGGGGGGTGTTGAGGCAAAGAAGAACAAAGAAGATGGGGGGGTGCTGCGGCACGAGCAGGGAAGCGACGTCGATTGGAGGTGGGGGGGCGGGCACAGTATGAGCAGGAGGGGTGTGGCACGAGCGTGGGGGGAACACCACCAGGGAGGGGAAGGGGGGAAGCGGCATGGGGGGTGGGGCAGGTGGAAGAAGAGAACAAAAAAAGTAAAATACCTAAGGTACCTATTGCTGCTAATCTCCTGCTGTGCCCGTCGTCAGATAAGAGTACCTACAAAAGAAGTCCACACTGATCGAAATTATGTCCGACAGAGACCCTCCGATGCTTAAGTCAGTGAAGAGTGGTGAACATCAGATAGAATATTCAAAGTAGCAAAGTATCAACCCAGAATTATCTTACCAAATACTGTTTATTTACCTCCTTTTATAGACAAGTAGTTAGTAACTATCTGTAACGGTTAGACATATGGATCCCGCTTGTTTCAACATTATATGATTGTAGAATGAATGGTTATATCAGTTACTGATCATGTTTTGTCCATTATGCACTTTCTGTGCTGGCAGTTTCAAATAAACTGACTATACATCGATAATCAAGATATGTCGATCGTATGTCGATAGTTGTAGAAGTCCAAATGACCATCGATCGGTAACTCTGATATGTCAATAGTTATCGATCTGAAATGATTCAAGTTGTTATAGTTGGACCCCATCAAATTTGCAGATAGCCGACTGTCAGTTGGCTAACCGATTGATAGTCGGCAAGTCGTGCTTATCAGGTCGATTGTAAGTCGAAATCGGAGGGTTGGCTGAATCGCCCCAATAGTTATCTCCTACTCCTAAGTCCAAAGTAGTCTGATATGTGTGTTGTCATGTGGTTTGTCACGTTGGATGAAGAGAGTTGTCACATGTTGTTTCGAGTCTCGATTCGGCTGTAGGCATTAATGATTTTTTGAAATACGAAAGGTCTCTAGTCATTTTGTTGTTTCGATATATGTGAGATCATCATTGGGATGTCGTTTCAGGAAGATAATTTGACGTCTGAAGAATCTGGATGATTTAATTCTGACTAGTAGATTTTGGCCACTTGTCTAGATGTCATTGGCTCTGTGCTGTTCACACGGATAATGATGAAATGGCATGATCTGAGAGTAGGTACGTTGAACCGTCCGATCAATGATCGATTTTGATATAACCACATGTCGATATATGAGGAAATCTTGATTTAAATGATTTCATTCAGATCATTGTGGGGTCCGATATGAAGTCACTTTTATTTGGATTTTCTGCTTTTGCATTCGTCATTCTCCTCTGCAGCAGAAGGTTCTGCCCCAGTGTTAGGAGCTTTCCAGTGATAGGAGCTTTCCAAGTTTCTCTGTTCTTCACGTCATCCATAGTTTCAGATTGAGTTTTCACTCCTCCTTAGGTTTTTGTTTGTTTTTTTTTTTAATTTTTAATGGCAAGTAGGAAAATGAAAGCTTCATTTTCTCATGATAGTCGGTCGGAGAATCCGATCGATAATTCTCTTTTGGATCTGGAGACGAAAGTCTCTTCTTTGTTTGGATCCAATATCGAATGACTTCGAAAATAGTATTATATCCTGAAGTAATATCAACTTTCTGCTTCTGGTCTGGATGGTCGGATCAACTCTCCTCCTCCGGACTAGGTTGCATTCTATGTCGAGGACCTTCGGGCCGATCTTCAATTTTTTATTCTGAAATTTATCCAAATTTTTTTTGATTATTATCAACTTTGTCTGGCTTAGTTGGCTCTGAATTCTATCCGGCTGATTATCAGCTTCACTTTATTGTATCGTCTTATCCCGACCAACCCTCGTCCTTCTCTTTTTTGAATTTTTTTATTCTTCATCCCTATCTCAAGGCCAAGGGTTGGTGGTTTTTCAATCCGAGGAAGGATCTTTCTTTCATCTCCAGTCTTCCATCGTCTATTTATGGATGGAAGAATCAATTTTTCTTCATTTCTTCTTCATCTCCTTGGGGCTTTCCTTCATGATGGGGTGCTCTGAGAATTGGCCCCAACGAGCATAGTTGGGTTGGTGCCATCGATCGATAAGACTTCCTCCGACTAAAAGATATGGAAGTTTCACCTCAACGAGAGCTGATGACCAAGTAGGCTCTCTATGATACCGAACTTAGCTCGGTAACTTCTTTAGGTATGGCATAGTCGGTCACATCACTTTTTACTTTGTTTATTTCTGAATTTTATACTAAACTTTGTCTTTTGATTATAGCTATGCGGATGAGGGCACATGTTTCAGCTACTGACATCTGCTTGCATGGTGCCAAAAAGAGGGTAGCGACCGATGCTGGATCCTTCCGACCATCGAGAAAAAGTAGGGTTGATTTCCAGTTAGTACCGATAAGGAAATTTGATGTTTCGTTGGTAATAGTTTTCGAGTCGGTTATTGCATTGTCGGCTCCGACAATGCTTCCTCCGACTGAAGTACTGTCTGCTGGAGTTAGGATGGCTAGAGATGAAGATGCCATGACAGAACCATCAGCAACTCCATCAATGGGGGTTTGGATCGAGTCAGAAGTCGCGGGTGAACCCGAACAATCTGCTGCTGTGCCAGTTGTTCCTCAGCGGAGCGGTCTCAAGTGCAGTCAAGTACTGATTTCGTGGCGATCTCCAGTGCACGACCGCCGACTGGAGACCCAGGAAAGGCACCGGCTACTTCTGTCGATGATGGGTCATCTGTGGGCCTCCCCATCCTTTTCAACATTTGTATCTCTGCTGGTGAGTCGGTCTTGGCCAATCCATCATTGGCCAGATGACTCATCGAAATTGCACTTCTCTCGACTGGTGGGGAGAACAGGAGAAATCAAACGGTGTCTGAAATATTTTCTTCATTTTATCCGACGATGCTTGGGATAAGTTTCCAACATTCCTCTCCTCTTTTTTTTTTATCTGACTTGACTTGTCTTTTCCTTTCAGTGGTGCACGATATGTATGCTCTAAAGAGTGGATATCGAAAAATCACCGATCTTCATTAGGTATGGATGGACAAGGTGACGGCAACTGAATAGAAGAAAATGCTCCAAAAAAAGATCTCCCATATGACAGCTGACCTATAGTCCTCTACAGTCGAACTTGAGTCGGCTCATCAGAGCATCACGTCTCTCGAATTTTGAGTTAAGAGCAAGAAGCATTCCATCAATCGACTTCGGAGGGAGAGAGATGATGTATAGAGGAGCTAGAAGTGAAGCACGGGAGGCATCGGGCCATCATAGAGAGGTTGGCACTAGCTGATGCAGAGTCAGCCTTTGTGAAGAAAGAAGATGAGTCGGCGAGAGGTACTCTAAGTCTGGCCATCGAGAATTTCAGAGATTCATAAAAATTCAAGGATGAAATTCTCAAGGGTGGATTTGCCTCCTACTGCGTCGGATACGAGGACGGTAGAGATGCCGTCGGGAGATTGTATTCGGACTTGGACCTTAGCAGCGTCGTCCTCCCTAATTCAGGAGAAGATGTTGTTGAGGAGACTGCCGTGCTGACTGAAGAAGATGCATCGGTTGCACCAGAAGCTGCTCCAACTATGGAGGCTGTGTCGGAGTAAGGTGATGAAGAAGCCGACTGGTGATCGATGTAATATTTTTTTTTTCTTTTTGTAATCAGATAGTTCAATTTTGTAATCGGGACTTGGGTCCAATTTTGTAATCTTTTCTTCGAAGAATGAAAAAAAAATTTTATGGAATCTATTTTTATTTATATTTTCAATATCGTACAGTCGAATTTCTGATCATCCATCAGTCAGTTGAATGTCGATCGATAGTCGTAGTAGAGTTTGTCCACTAGTTAGGTGTTAGCCGACTTAGTATATATATTTTCTAGATATTTGATAGACGGTGGTAAGTCGAATATCCTTCGATTGATCGTAGTCAAATCGATATATTTCTCACTCGATCAGGATCGAGTCGGCGTAATATTCTACTTAGCTAAAGCTAAGTCAGCATGAGTAGTCCTTCAACTTAAATCAATTTTTACAATAGAAAATCAAAATATAGTCAGTACAAGCTGACCGGTTGTTTGTTGATTTATCATACCATTTTATAGATAAATCATGGTTGACGAAGCTTTCATAATTCTTAATCCCAACATTTCATTTCGAATGTCATACATGTGAACAACTTTATTGATAGTACATCTTCAAATTATCGGCATTTCAATTTTGAGGAATAGCCATCCTATCAAGGGCTTCTAGCTGATATGCTCCCGATCGAAGTGTTTCAATTATTCTGTAAGGTCCTTTCCAATTCGGAGATAATTTTTCTGGTCTAGAAGCTTTGAGACTTCGGCTTTTCTTAGAACCAGATCTTTCGGATGAAAGATCTTTGACTTAACTTTTGCATTATAATACTAGGCTATTCTTTGCTGGTATGCTGCCATCCGAACTTGAGCTTGTTGTCGGATTTCTGAAAGTAAATCTAGGTCGGCTCTCCGATATTCAAAGTTGCTCGACTCATCATACTGTTCCACTCTTGTCAATAGTAATCCGATCTCAAGTGGAATCATCACCTCTATCCTATAGGCTAAATTGAATGGTGATTCTCCCATCGGTATGCGAGTCTATAAGATTGGATATAATTCTTCCATCCAGAGGTCTTTAGCTTCATTCAGTCTGATCTTGAGATCATGTAGGATTGTTCGGTTTGTTACCTCTACTTTACCGTTGGATTGTAGATGGCCGACTGATGTGAGTTTATGCATAATATAAAATTTTACACAAAATTCTTTGAAGTTCTGATTATCGAATTGTCAACCATTATCAGTGATGATGGTGTGCGGTAGACCGATTCTACATATGATCTATTTCTGAACTAAGTCTTCGATCTTACTTTCAGTGATCTATGCTAAAGGTTCGGTTTCTACCTATTTGATGAAGTAATCGATGGCAATTACAATGAATTTTCTCTGATCGGATGTCGGAGAGAAATGACCAAGTATGTCGATTCTCTATTGTGCGAAGAGCCATGGTGCAATGATTGACGTCAGCTGGCTGGCCAATTGATGTTGTATGTTAGCATACTTCTGACATGGTTCACATCTTCAGACAAGTTTAGCTGCATCTTTCTTCATAGTGGGCCAATAATATCTTTGTCGTAAGACTTCATAAGCTAAAGATTTATCCTCCAAGTAATTTTCACAAATCTCTTCATAAACTTCTTGGAGTGTATAGTCGGCATCCGCTGGTCTCAAATACTTTAGTAAAGGAAGAGATAATGATCTTTTATAAAGTTATCCATTTATCAAGATATATTGTGAGGCCATCCACCTTAGTCGTTTGACTTTCGAAGGATCTACAAATAGAATTCCATCAGTCAAGTACTGGATAATCAGGTCCATCCAGCATAGCTCGTCATTAATTTGTAGCACTTTTTTGACTTTATCAATACTCGATTGTTCGAGACATTCGATGAATGTCCGATCCAGCGAGTTGAATGAAGTAGTTGCAAGTCGAAAAAGTACATCAGCTCGAGTATTCTCCATTCTTGGAATATGAGAGATCTCAAAATATTTTAGAGTTGATGTAAGATCTTTTATTTTTTGAAGATACTTCATCATAATGGGGTCTCAGACTTCAAACTCATCTTTAATTTGTCCGATAATCAACTGTGAGTCGGCGAAGACCTTCAGGTTGTCAATATTAAGCTCTTTGGCAATCTTCAAGCCGGCTAAGAGAGCTTCATACTTGGTTTGATTATTTGAAGCTTTAAAATTAAATCGAAGGACATATTCGGTTACAATCCCTTCAAAATTGGTGAGGATGAGACCGGCTCAACTGTCCTGTGCATTGGATGCTCCATCAATATGTAGCACCCACACCGATGTTAAGTCGGCCTCAGGAGTTTCAACTTGCTATAATTTATTATTGGGTTCATCTTTAGAGTTATTGTCAGATATAGTACACTCGATGATGAAGTCGGTCAAAACTTGTACCTTCATCGATGGTCGCAGACGATATTAATATCAAACTCACTAAATTTTATTGTCCACTTTGCCATTCGACCTGAAGTATCAGGTCAGTATAAAATTATCTTTAGCGGTTGATCTGTCAAGACGACTATGGAATATGATTGGAAGTAAAGACGAAGTCGCTGTGATGATATGATTAGGGCATAGATCATCTTCTTCGCTCTTGAATATCTTATTTCAGTATTATGAAGTACCTTGCTAGTTTAGTAAATTGGCCGTTGAATTCGATTTTCATCCTCTTGGACAAGAATCGAACTAACTGCTTCTGTCGAAGTCGCCAAATAAAGATACAAAATTTCTCCAACCCTTAGTTTTGTAAGCAATGGTGGAGATGTCAGATATCTTTTTAGATCTTCGAAAGATTGTCGGTACTTGTTCGATCATAAAAAATTTTTTACTTGTCTCAAGGTCTTGAAAAAGGATAAATATCTTTCTGCCGATCTTGAGATGAATCGACTAAGTGCGGTGATCTTTCCATTAAATTGTTGTATCTCTTTCTTGAAGCTTGGATGCTTCATATTGATGATAGCCTTTATTTTCTCGAGATTGACTTCAATTCCTCGTTATGACATAAAAAATCTAACAAATTTTTTAGAAGTTACTCCGAATGCATACTTAGTCGGATTCAATTTTATTTGATGTCGTCGAAGTGTGCTAAAGGCTTCTTCCAAATTTCGAACATGATCAGAAGTTTGGAAGCTTTTCACCAGCATATCATCAATGTAGATTTTTATATTTCATCCGATTTGCATCTTGAATAGTTTATTGACCAGTTGTTGATAAGTAGCTCCGGTATTCTTTAAACCGAATGGCATTACTTTGGAACAGTAGATACCTTTGTCGGTTATGAAGGCAGTGTGCTCCTCATCTTCGAGTGCCATCCAAATCTGATTATAGTCCGCAAAAGCATCCATAAAGCTTAAGAGTCGGTATCCCAAAGTCGCATCAACTAGTTGGTCGATCTTTGGTAAAGAAAAACTATCCTTTGGACAAGCTTCATTTAGATTCGTATAGTTGATGTAGATTCTCTATTTTTCAATGGCTTTTCTCACTATCACTATATTGACGAGCCAATCGGAATAATTGACTTCCCTGATGAAGCCAGCCGTGAGAAATTTATCGATCTCTTCGTCGATGATCTTCTACCTTTCAGGAGCAAAAGGTCTTTTCTTTTGTCTCATCGATCTAACTTTAGGATCAATGTTCAGTCGGTAGATTATTACTTTCGGAGGAATTTCTGGCATATCAGTTGTCGATCAGACAAAAATTTCGATATTTGCTCTTAGTAAATTCACCAGTTGTTGTCGCTTCGGATCAGATAATTGCAATCCAATTTGGACCATCTTTTCAGGATCTTCTTCTCTTAACAGGATAAAAATCAATTGCTCGGCTAGTTCATCCCTTTTTTCATTTTCTCTTTGGTCCAATTTATCAATAGATAAAGTCTTCAGAT
Organism: Elaeis guineensis; assembly: GCF_000442705.2. Taxonomy (NCBI): domain Eukaryota; kingdom Viridiplantae; phylum Streptophyta; class Magnoliopsida; order Arecales; family Arecaceae; genus Elaeis; species Elaeis guineensis. The sequence goes on along the minus strand of NC_026004.2, from coordinate 9,190,057 downwards.
TGATTATTTTTTGTAGAGATCAGAAAGCAACATCGAGCAAGTTGTTGATCTCTACACATTTCTCCGACTCCATTTCTTATTGAGAATCAGACCAGTAGAATGTATGTTGAAACTGCTGCTCTCAGGATATTAAGTCTAGATCGTCCAAGTATGGTATTGTAAGCCGATGAAACTCGGACGATTGTTAATATTAGGAGAATAGTACTTTATTGTGGATCTGTTCTTGCGGTTAAAGGAAGAGTAATTTTTTCTTCCATGATAATTGCATCTCCAGTAAAATCGATTAATGGCATCGAGACTCTTCTGAGTCGGTCAGTCGGTAGTCGCATTCGGGAGAAAGTCAAGTAAAAAAGAACATCAGTTGAACTTCCATTATCAACTAAATTTTTTTTACATCATAGTTTGCTATCATCATCAAAACGACGACAGCATTATCATAGGGAGTTTGTATTCTCCTGACATCATCTTTTGAAAAAAAAATTACATTGTCGAGTCATTGTTTATTTACTGACTCTTCTTCGGAAGTTGCCTCACAGTCTGGTCATCCAGAGATCACATTGATTACTCCCGCTGTTGGTTGATTGTTGATTGTTTCTTTAGCTTGTGGCTGAGGCTATTGGTCGATGGGAGGTTGAGTCAGGCGATCTTGTTAAAATTTTTCGAGATAGTCACGTCGAATCAGGGCCTTTATTTCATCCCTAAGTTGAATGTACTGTTCGGTATCATGATCGTGATCACGATGAAACTGACAGTACTTCTTTCTATCATGACTCCTTGATGGCACTTTCATCAGTGGGAGATGTCATAGGTACTCATCTCCTTCGATCTCCATTAAGATCTGCGTATGGAGAGCAAAAAGAGGAGTATAGGAGTCATACCTGTCATAATTATTCAGCCTTGGACTCCGTTGTCGAGGTGAAGCTCACTTACTGGTAGTTGATCGATTTGGTTCGATCGAGACTTTACTTTTTTCTGCTTCTTTTTCTGATCTTTTTTTTCTGTCTGATGCCGGTCAGAAGCACCTTTATCTGCATGAATATCCTTGTATGCGCGTTTCAAGAATTCAGCATAGGTCCGAGGAAGAGTTTTATCCAAAGAATAGGAGAATTTGGATCTCCTCAGATTTCTCCTCATGATCGATATGGCCATATCTTCATTGAGGTCTCCGACCTTAAGTGTGGTTGTGTTGAAGCGAGCCACGAAATTCTTCAATTTCTCTGTTTCGCCTTGCTTAATTGAGAAGAGACTGTCTGATGTCCGTGGCACCTTTCGAATAGTGCTGAAATAAGTCACGAAAAAATGCTTGAGCTGCTCGAAGGAGTTTATGCATCCCGACTACAATCCAGAATACTATGCTCGAGCAGTCTTCCAAATAGTCACCAGGAAGCCAATGCATAGGAGGGCGTCGGTTGCCCCCTGGATCATCATGAGAGCCTTGTAGCTCTTCAGGTGATCAATTAGGTTGATGGAGCCATCATATGGCTCCATCTGCGGCATCTTGAATCGAGACAAAATCGGCTCGTTCAGGATGCGCTGAGAGAGAGGTTGGACAATATGGCAGTTACAGTCACTGGAAGATTTTTGATCTTCCATCTGAAGTTGGATAAGTTGGCAGTCGATCTCCTTGAACTTGCACTCGTAGTCATCGAGCAGTCGTTGCTGAGATAATCTAGGGGTAGAGTCCCTTGAAAAATTTGAGGATGGAGAAGGAGAAGGTTCGCACAGCCTTTTTCCCTTCTTGATACTATGTACATGGGAAGGAGAAAGAGATCGCCGTGAAGGATGGGGGGTGTGGCGAGAATACCGAGAATGTAGTTGTTCGACTCGATGAGAATATCGAGATGGCCGTCGTTCTAGAGATGAAGAGAGTGAACACCGTGGAGGATGGTGGCTGTGCTTAGACGGCACTGAATGAGCCACCGGCTCCTCCATCGGCAGTTGCTGCTGCTATTGTGTTTGTTGCTGTTGGAGGCTGTGAACCACCTCCGTTAACATCTTCATTTGCTGCATCAAGGCAGCAATTTGTGCGTCCATAGTGACTACAGGACATGAAGAGTTGGGCTCTGCTAATAGGAGAAGAGGAGGAATATCTTCCCGGTGGGAAGATTGCCTCACGGATCCTGTTGAATGCTGAGCTCTGATCTTAGCCATAGTTGCTCGTATTTTGTCCCTATCTAGCGTGCCAATCTGTTGCGGCCATTCTCCTGTTGCGTCCGTCGTCGGAGTAGAGCACCTGCAAAAGAAGTCCACATTGACCGAAATTGTGTTCAGCAGAGATCCTCCGATGCTTAAGTCAATGAGGAGTGGTGAACAGCAGATAGAATATTCAAAGTGGCAGAGTATTAGTCCAGAATTATCTTATCAAATGCTATTCATTTACCTTCTTTTATAGATGAGTAGTTGGTAACCATCTGTAACGGTTAGATATGTAGGTCCCGCTCGTTCCGATATTATATGCTCATGGGATGGGTGGTTATACTAGCCACTGATCATGTTCTGGCCATTATGCACTTTCTACGCTGGCAATTTCAGATAAGCCGACTATACGTCGGTAATCAAGATATATCGATCATATGTCGGTAGTTGTAGAAATCCAAATGACCATCGATCGATAACTTTGATATACCGACAGTCATCAATCTCAAATGAGTCGAGTCGTTATAGTTGGAGCCCATCAAATTTGCAGATAGCCGATTGTCAGTCGGCTAACTGATTGATAGTCGGCAAGTCGTACTTATCAGGCCGATCATAAGTCGAAAACGAGGGATCGACTGAATCACCCCAACAATACCTTTTATAATAAAATATTATAAAAGAGTATCCTAGTAAAATTTTTTATGTGCATATTATGACATCCTGTGTGCAGAAAGTCATAATTTTGACACAGGATATCATAATATGCCATAGAATATCATAATTTTTTTCAAAGAATAGATGTATTTTCGTTATTTAAACTTTTTAAACGAAAAAAATCAAATTGCACACATTACATATGTGTTAAAAAATAATTGGATAAAAATATCTCTTCTATATCATGACATCTTAGACCATATTATGACATCTTGCATACAGAATGTCATAATTACCTGGACTATATACTACAAAATATCATAATTTTTTTCAAAGAACAAGAATATTTTCATCATTCAATTTTTTAAATGAAAAAAAAAACTGCACGTATTAAATGTATATTAAAAAATGATGACTATATAGACCAATCATGTAAAGCAAGATACCCACGTCAAATTTTCTACTGCACAAAGCATTTCTCTTTTACTATTCACAGAACATGCTGGGCGCCTTTGTATCATGTTGAGCCCCAAATCCCATATATCAAGCTTAAAACAAATTTTCTTTTCCCCTAAAGCATTTCTCTTTTACTATTCACAGAACTTGCTGGGCGCCTTTGTATCATGTTGAGCCCCAAATCCCATATAACAAGCTTAAAACAAATTTTCTTCCCCGGAAGAGGGGAAAATTCAAATTCGGTTACCTGCGAACCTAACTTTCAAAGCCTTAGACATGAGAATGCCAATATAAGACTGGTAGTTCCCATGATCCATTCAGTGCCCTTAGAAATCAGATATTCAACACAAGCTTCCAATGCTTTCGACACCGCCACCGATCAGCTGCGATCTCAGAATCCTTGCGTTAAAAGTTCCACTGCTAAATGGTATGTGAATCTCTATCCAACATCTCATTGTTAATCATGCTGCTCTCTACTATATTTTTGTAACTGATAAGTTGGCTAAAATTGGCTGAAATATGTCTCATTCAGAAACTAATACATGCTAGATGATGCATAAAATGATTGCAAATATTCAAAATCTTCATAGGATGTGCATCCATGAACATTAATCTGATTTTGCCAGCATGAGAGATATCTTCGTTCCATACAAATAAAGCCCCTATCAAAAGTTGAAATGAAAGGAGGAATTCAATGAAACTCCACCCCAAACTGCCAATTATAACCTATTTACTGGAAACAGAACTTCGTCATGTTCACCTTCAAATATACTTCAACGGTATTCAGACAAGTACACCAACTGAATACTGAATATTCACGGAGTGATTTGAGACTTAAATGGCAAGCTGTGAAAAGAGTGAACCCATAAACATTCACAGTAAGATAAATGACTTGAAACAAAAGTGATAATGATATAGAAAAAAACGAAGGTTACAGAAAGCTTAAGTCATGCATAAAACCGAACTAATGCTAAGATGATCCAAGAACGGTCACACTAGAATCCACTTCAGCGATAGAGCACCAAAAAGTGCAAATACTTATAAGATGGACTAGAAGTCAAACCAACAAAACGCATTGTTATGACAAAAAGGAATACCATACAGACCTTGCACAACATTGTTCCCACTTTTCACATGCTCCCTACAAGCAAATAAAACCTTTGACCAACATTACAGCTATGGTAGGATGCCATTTTTGCTGTTCTCTTTCCTGCAAACTTCTGTATGGAGGAGCATCAGCTGTCAAAAGCTCGAGTTGTTCTGGCAATGAGGCTTAACCAGGGCAAATTAGCATGTATTCCCAGAATCAGTGAATGGGGTGATACTGTGTGATTCCACGCTTTGGTGGCAACTTCCTCAGTATGAATAGGACTAGAGACGAAGGAAGAATTTCAACAAGCTGCAAAGATTTGCAAAAATAACCATCAGTTGTGCATACATAAAACTCTTCACCCTCTCAGATAATGTCAGCTAAATCCAAACAACATAACAGAATACTAAATTTAGCTGGGGTAAGAACCATATGTCATATGACTGCTAATTGAGGCCAAACCGTTGATGATTACTTCAGAATTAATTATAACCGATCAAGCTTTACAGAACCACAAAAAATTTACTCATCTGTCATATAGACCTAATCCTAACTCAGCCCATAAGCAGGATAATCAGTTAAAAGTTTCACCCCACGATTTAACAGGGTCAATTACAGGACAAGCTAGACTTAGATCAAGCCCAGACTGATTTCTTTAGACAGTTGGCTTAGTGAAAGGAGAGTTCAGCTCATAAAGAACAATAAGACATATCAGCCATCATCTCATTGAAAAATGAAACTAATGATGCTACCATTACCCATTGCCACAGAAGGATATGTGTCAATTTTTAAGGTTAAACATTTTTAGTGTAAAGTTATCTTCGATTATAGTAATGCCTCCATGAACCATCATCTCAACTGCAAAAACCGAAACCATTTCTTTTCTGATAAAAGCCAGTTAGCCAGAAAAAAGAAAATTTTCCTTGCAGACTTCCATGAACTGCAAAATCATACATTTTCTGCCAAAAGTCTATATTTCAACTATTCTCAACGTCTCTTAAATGACAACTTTGTAAACTTGCTCAAAGAAAAGTAATAATATGATCTTATAAAACAAAAGAAACTACAAAAATCAAGAATGACAATCTCATCTGGCCGGAACTATGAGCATGCATATGGTACATCTGAATTTAATTCAACACGTATGTGATGCTGACCTAACCAATAATTCAAGCATGGGTTATTTCAATATATTTATTTAGTTTTAAAGATCGTTTGCTAATTTTTCTCAAAAATTCAATGTTAGAAAATGTGTGAACTGTTCACAAATATCTGACAGATCTCTAGCTGATGCTTAGTTACACAGATTCTCAGTCCCAAGCAACAGGCTGCCAATAAGCAAGCACAGAATTTTTGCTCCAGAATATTCAGAGATTAAGAAATGACAACCAACAAACAAAAAATCCAAGCCAATTGGAACATCTCTACCGTCCCACATGGATATTACCCTACCAAAACACCTAGATACATGAAACATGGTCATGTAGGATCAATGTTAACCTCCATGTTCCAGTCAAGGTTTTAAATCCTGAGGATGGTGCCATCCCGATTTTTCCACAGAAAGGGATGCTTACCATCCCGCCTTGTCCCAACACCTGAGATAGGAGATTTAGTAGGACACATCGATCACGTTGCTGGAATGATGGCGGTATGATCCTATCCTAACACTTGGGATGGTACCCCATGCTGGTGTCCAGCAGGATGGTCCACTGGAATTTGAAACCATGGTTCCAGTTGCTTGCCTACTAAGGTGCCATAAAGTTTCGATGTATGAACATGGCTCAAGCACATACCAGGTAGTATAAAAAGTTCAAAATCGGATGGTTTAGAACATCAAGATCTGCAGCCTTATCAAAAGCATTGAAGCTCATCTGCGGAATAAATTAAATTAGAAAAGATAACTGTCAGCACATAAGATTTAGATTGTTATAGATTAGTCAATGAGGTATAGTATTCACACCTACCATGATACACCTCACCATAAAACAGGAGAAACATATAGTTGTAACATAGCCAACCTGTATACAAAAATGGAGACAAATAATTAATAATAAGCCAAAGGTCCTTACAAAAGCTCAGTTACCAAATACAAAAGCAAAAAAAAAAAAGAAAAAGAAAAAAAGAAAGGAAAAAAGAAAAGAAAAGAAAAAGAAAGAAAGAAAAGAAAAGAAGAGAAAAGAAAAGAAGACAGTCTAAACACACCTCCTCCAACTTTTTGCGTCGCCCTTTGGACTCAACAGGGAAGCGTCGCAACATTAGGAAGAGCCTGTCAATAGGAAAAATATGATTACAGAAATCAAAACTGAAGGAGTTTCATATGGACCGCACATCTGTTAACATCTCCAAGTTGTCTCATGCATCCTACTATCCTAGAGAACATGCTGATTATCTCAAAAATTAGCGTTGCCCATGTGAAACTAAGTATAGCACCTGCTTTCCTAATTGATACAGCTTTCTTTAGCACTTTGTAGGATTTAGACAGATCAGCAAACACCTGATCTGCTGCAAAGTAGGAGGATCCATATTATCGACCTAGTGGATTATCCTCTTCTGATGTATCTAGCACATATGCACATAAATCTTTTAGCATGCACGTTATAACCAAAGGATAATATAATGCAGGTTTATGTTTATCCTTGAAATTTCTAAATGCATACAAATGTCTCTATACCTGGGAGTTTAGCTCAATACGAGGAATTGCAGAATCAGAGCATGGTGCACTCAGCAGAAAGAACACAAAAACAATAGTATCATCGACTGAGGCCCATAGCTCATGCCAATATGTAATGGCAATAACTGTGGCATATTTATACTACTTGAATCATAGAAAGGCTATGACGGTTGCATCAAGATGTCTACATCAGGTATTTATCTTAAGAAATGCATTGTATTTATCTTAAGAAATGCCTTGCCTGGACTTTTAGAACCAATTTCATACTATATTTCACAAACAACTACTGTCTCATGAACATTGAATGCGATAGAGATAAGAAACCGGTTTTTGTAGGAAAAGCAGAAAATTGCAAATAACACATAAAAACAGTATGTCTCACCTCCCTCCATACAGAAGAAAGCCAAGGGCGGCAAACAATGAAACACCTGCAATTATAGATACTCTCAAATTGTTAGAGGTTTACAAGAATAAAACTTTTTTTGTAATGAGTAAAACAAACCATATTCCAGCAATATACAATAATTTATAGAAAAACCAAGCACCTGCAAAGAATATCTTGGATAGGATGATCAAAGGTTGGACAGGCTTCCACCATATTAGCAACCACAATGCAATCTGTGAACAATTAAAATGGGAAATTATCCAAGCATCTCATGACAGAGCTATGCTAGAAAAATTTTACAAGGATTTTGAACTTCAAAGAGCAGAATCCCAGAATTATATACCAAAAAGAAACTATTAGGCACCAAAAAAGAAGTTGGTCCTCAATAACTTTCAAGAAATGGTTTCACTCAATCAATAAAAGATTTGACAAAAAGAATGGTTTGCATTATAGTAAAGATGCCAAAATGGGGACACATCAGACCTTGCAAAAGAAGATATCACAAATGCTATTCTACATTGATACCGTAGTAGTCATCTTAGTACGTGCAAAAGAATAATAGAGATGAAATATACTGACCACTAGAGGCCATATTTCTTAATAATTCAAACAACTCATCAAAATAAGGACATTAGTAGATGCTAAGATTTTAATGACAAATAAGCATGGCATGTATCAGCCAGCTGCCTCAACCTTTTATCCAGGTGAGATATTAGCATGTTAAAGCAAGGAGGTTTAATTGAAGAAGCCTGTGTACATAATAATCACTTTAACATGGGTTCAGAAAATAACTTTTGTAACTGGCCAACGCGCTAAAGTACCCTCATCCACAGAATCACCCAGAGATGTTTTTTCTTTTTCTTTTTAAAAAAGAGAAAAAACAGTATTTTGCCAACTGAGCATTTGTTTTTAGAAATCTCAAAATGAGATGGAAGGAACAGGTGTCACTTTTATTTTTGAAAAAACAGAAAAATTGAAAAATGATGCCAATTGTCACATTGAAACTAATGATAATAGCAAAGTTTTCAGACTGATTAAAAATCCATTTCTACTTAGTTTGCTAATAAGCATGGTTTCAATGTGTGAGGTTGGTTGGGCCATTCCTGAGTCCCAATATATGCCAAACTAGGCCCAAAGCATAATAGATTCACCAAGTTTGATTCACCATAAACTTCTTCATGCCCAAACTGAACTCATGCACACAATTGTTCCCTCCAAACCTCTCCTCTGCAAACCTGTTTAAGCCTTAAACAAATTGCAGCAAGGAGTGGCCCTTTAACCGGCAATAGAGGCAAATCATTCAGCGATCAAATTAATTCGACCAGTTTCAACTAGGGCAAGGCAGTTTGTCAGAGGAGGGAAACAATGGCAGTTGTGAAGCACAATTCAAGTGATTACATCAATCAAAAAGTAAGGCAGACCAGAGTGAACAGAAAAGGAAGAGAATTCCAATAACCAATACAAAAGATTACAGCATCTTCCAGTTGGAAAATGCCTATTTATGATGGTTAGGGCATATGAACTCAGAACTGCCAATATATTGACCTCCTATGAATCATTGGTATCCACTACTCATCATCCTCACTATCATCTGCCTCAAATTCTACCCAATGTTCCCCAAGTACGTTATTAAAGCCAAAGTGATGAACATGTACAACGTTCCTTGCAATTTTCATGCCCATCAACTTCAACATTGCTTGCAACATGGTAATGCTCCAAGGGTTGAGAGAAATGATCCATGAAGTGATCTCTTTGGAATAGAGTTTTAACATGTTGCTCTGAGGATGTCAGTAAAGGGAAAAAGTCAAACAAAGTGGCTTCTAAATGTGCGTTAAGGTGTCATGAAAACATATGCTTATTTTGGTAAATCAATAGGACCCTGTTAAGAGCTTGGACAAAAAGTTAATTTGTGTCATTGGATAAGCAATACTCTCTATAATAGTCAAAGATTGCTATTCCCAAGAGTACAACTTTCTACGTCTACCATAACTCAGCCATACCAGTCTATTGCACACTTTTCACTTTTACAATGACCAAATACCGCCCTCCTCGAGTAGTTTATGAGGGAAAGAGCAAGGCCATTTTTATATTTGAACAAAAATTGAAATCATAGTACTTGAATATTGTGTAATTGTATAATATAAAAGTAGAATGCAATAACAAGTTTTATCCAATTACAGAATTCGCTGAATCCCATTTTCCACTTCACAAAAGGTCCTATGTAATGAAAGGAGAAGACTAATGGTCATTTACATGCTTTATTGACAAAACTCGATGATGATATATCTAGTACTAAATCATACATTCTATCACATATAATCTAAACTATTAGGAAAAACAAGTTCTAAGATCTATAGGTCAAAAAGAAAAGGTGCAAGGTTACTGGAATAGGATTATTAACGTTTGAATTACCCTTCTGATCAAATCCAAAAACAGATCAGCTGGAGTTTATTGTTGATAGCCTGTACAAAATGACAAACAAATTGACAGAAGAACCAAAGAAAAACTAGATAGATGGGTGCCCCCTTTCTCTTTAATTTTGTTCATCGAATAATTATAATACCTCACATTGATATGACCCTTAGTTAACTAGGTCAGAAGAGGGAAGACCAAGAGCATTTATGAAACAAAAGCATCTAGGAATTTTTTGGAATAAAATAATACAAGAAATACATGATATATAACAACTGTAAGTCCATCGTGCCTCCTCCCTCCCTCCCTCCCTCCCTCCTCTATCTATCTATCCATCCATCTATCCCCCACTCTTTTTAAAATTCCTCAAATCAGGTTGCACCCTCCCTCCCTCCCTCTCTATCCATCTATATAATCCCCCCCCCTCTTTTTAAAATTCCTCAAATCAGGTTGCACCAGCCATAACCATCAGGCTGGCGCCCCCTCCCTCCCTCCCTCCTTCTCTCCCTCTCTCTCTCTCTCTATCTATCTATCCATCTATCTATACATCCCCCCTCTTTTTAAAATTCCTCAAATCATGTTGCACCAGCCACACTAAGCAGCTGAAGAACAAGAAGTCACCTTCTTCCAAGAGAATGGCCATGTAGCCTCTATTCTTACCGGATCTGGTTGTGATGCCTCCAATCCCACCTTTTCTGCCTATGCCACATATGTTACCATGAAATCTAGCTACAAAGACTCAAACAGAAATTTCATCTCTCTATTGCCTCAAATCCTCCTGCCCCCTTCCTCCCATCCACTACCCTGACAACTCACCATGACAAGCCACCGACGCACACAACTACCATTATTGCCCTTATTCTTTCTTATCTCTTCACTTTAGAGGAAGAGAGGGGAAACAAAAACTATAGATATGATTTTTGCCCGAGTAGCAAGTGACTTGGATGAATCAAAGCCAAATTGAGTAGTTGAATCACACAAATGATCAGTGGTATGGGTTTTCGGATGTTCAGGTTCTCATCCAACCTAGCCCACTAAGGCTAGTGGGTCACAAGTCGAATTGCTTGCACATGCCAAATTTTCAAACACCATATGGAGTGATTGGGCAGTAAATAATATACAGTTACTGGCCAACTAGACTACTTAAAACTCTCCAAGAGTCCTGTATGTGGACCAGTCGGACTACTTAAAAACTGCATAATAGACTCTGGTCGCATGTGCAAAACCTAAAGCCTCCATGCAAATCCAATCACATTAGTCCATCAATCTATCTTTGAACATATTATGTCCATTAATAAGAGAATCTAGAACACCTTTCTTGTTAAACATATTTAGAGTGTTAATATCTGATGAAGGAAAAAAAGATGGTCATACCACTCCTAAGTGCACAATTGAAACACCTTGATCCAACATTCTGTTTCAAAATACAGTGCGTAAGGCCACATATATGGCTGTATATGTGTAGGCCTTTATATGCAATTAGTAGATGAAACGGGCCACATATGGGACAAAAAGATGGTTACTTAGAACTTTGTGGGCACTAACTAGTTTTGATGCATATGCAACCTAATTATAACTCGCATATCTAGACCTTTTAACGTTCTGTGATGACATATATCGTCAGTCTTTCCAAGGCAGATAAGGCAATGTTCAAGCTAAAGGTCTAACCAGCTACATGAATATTAACAATGTTAATATTGCTAACTATTGCTACTAAGAATCAAGTACCTGATAATAACTATTAATTGCTGGATCTTATGGTTATTACAGTGGCTATTTATTCATAAAACATTATTGCGATGATTATTATGATATATAATACATTTTATCTTTTTAAATATTTAAAATATTAACAACTTGTGCACCTGCATGCATGACCCGCACAACACATATGTGCTATGTGGTCCCTTGACCTCTAGCATACTGCATCTGCCTCTTAAAACATTCACTCATCATGATGTGGCTCTCTGAGAAGTCTTGCATGTGAAAGAGAGAGTACAAAAGGGGAAAGATTCATAATAGAAGGGAAAATTCCTTCATTTAAAGATCATGGTATCTTGATTTGCCCATTTAATCGTAATAATAGCAAATGGACACATGTCATTTTATTTATGCTGTCAAAGCTAGTCATAAGTTTTCAAGCATGCTTCTTGCAATTCCAACACTGGCTTCACATATTAGTTGAGTGAAGATTTGTCTACTCTCCATAAATTACTTATTATCAATGCCTATTCACCCACAAGTTATTAAGATGTTAACTCTTGGATACAGTTCAATCACCAATTGACAATATCAAGAAGCTCTTTTAGATGCACATTAATTGCATGAATACAGAATTCTGAAAATGGAAAATATTCTACAAGAGTATTTTCTGTTTTTAGATTTTAATTCAGCTACTATGATAAAAATAATTATAGATTTCCAATAATCAACCCTTAAAGAAAGGAGTTGACAGCCAACAATGCAACGCACAGAATCATGACTCCATTTTTACTTATAGCATTGCAATAAAGAAACCACCCATCTCTTTTGGAGTTTCATTGTTCATCATGCAGAGCATCAACTATGTTCTTACTTGAGCAACATAAACCACTGCATTAATCGTATAGAACGTCGGCCTAAGCCCATCAGTAGATACTGCTCGTGCCTGCCATAAATTGCATTTTGAGAAATTAAATATAAAGGAAACTAGGCAAGGATCCAGACCAATGACTAAAAAAGAGCCAAAGTTGAAAGCCAACCTGATAATATATTTCGGCCCAAAACAATACCAAAAGCGCATAGGTAGTGAAGAATGCAAGACCCGGCAGATCGAGAAGAATGTGTTGGATGATCTAGAAAGGAAAACCAATAAAAGTTATAACCTAAATCCACTTTAAAATAAAATACGCTCGGATGTGGACAGGAGAAAGAATGAAGCAAACCTCGGGCTTTAATTGTTGCACACTACGGCGAAATACGAAGACAACTGATCGAACTGCAAATGGAAAGAACCACACATTCACCATAAGAAGGGGACTTTAGCATATTTATATTGAACTAGTAAACATGGATACTAACCCCCATTGACCAGAAAGTTCAAGAAATGAAAGACCTTTTGTGTCGTCCAACCATACTCCGGAACTCTACATTCAATTCTCACCAATTGGATCTGCAAGATAGAAATTCAATACCAAATGATGATTATAACCTACCAAATGCGACCCTTAGTGCCTTTTTTTTTTTTTCCCTTTTTTGGAGCACAATCCATCAAACAAAGCACATCATTCACAAAAAGCGAGTGCTCAAGACCAAATAAAGCTCCTAAGATCAATAATAAATAATTACAATCGCATTATTTATCTTTATGCTTTAAATCTTTCATACCGTCGGTTCTGACAGCGAGATTACTTGTAATGAGGGAACTAATAAACCCCAACCCTACGGATTGTAACAACCCTGCATCGCAGAATCGAAACCCTAGCAAACAGCAACAGCTACCAAACTTTGAAGAAAAAGAAAAAAAAATCGATTCAAACTGATCTATGGAATTGATTTTGGAGAGGATGGAGGGGGAGAGGGGGGGGGGGGGAGAGAGAGATTACGAGAGCGACGGCTGAAACGAATCCGAATAGCCCAGCGAGGGTTTGGAAGATCCGATCCTGCCACAAGGTCGAGTTATTCACCTCGTCCCACCAATCCCACGCGTTCTTCAGCGCGTACGCAGGAACCGACGAGTCCATCGCGCTCCCCATGGAATGCCTCCCCGGAATTTTCAAACTTTCCGGTGACCGGAGAATGATCTCGGCGATCGCAGGCGCCGGAGATTCGTGAACTCAAGAGGGCTAAAAAATAAAAAAATCAAAAAAAAAAAAGAGGAAGAAAGGGGGAAGGGGGAATAGATTGCTTTCGATAGCAAGAACGGAAAACACTACGCGGCCCAAACGACGAACCAAACCAGCCTGTCGATCCTACCTAGAACGGATGGATTTGGTTGAAAAGATACGTGAGCGGACCAGATCAGCCCACGCGGTGGAGTCTCCACGCGGCCGCTAAGAGGAACGGGATTGTTGCGATGGCAATGGGTGTAACTAAGGTTGCAGGAGCGCCGACTTGATGTTGGCGCGTGCATTGCATGTGACAACGAAGGATTATTATCCCAGAAATGATTCCGGCGAAGGGTGAAGACGCCAAAAAAAAAAAAAAAATCCAACTTCGTCAAAATAATGATTGTCTCGAGAGCCCAACTCACATTCCGTCGTCTTCCCGACGGTTTGAGAGATTAGAGGTCACCGCTGTACCATAAAATCCAGAGCTCTTTCCTAATTAATATAAAAAAAAAATTATTTACATAAATAATTTAATTTTTAATTTATTTATCAGATTAATATAAAAATAATAAAAAATTACTTTGAATGATATTTTATCATCTTTACGTGACCTCCATTTTCCATCTAAACAATGTCAAAAAAATAAAATAAAATAAAATCATCAAATAATAAGATATTTTTAAAAATATCATTTGAAATGACGTTTTAAAAACGTCATTCTAAATGATGTTTTTAAAAATACCATATTATTTAGTAATTTTAATTTTTTTAAAAATAATAAAAAATAAAAATAAAAATTTTAAATTTATAAAAAAATAAAAATTTTAATTTTGATAAAAATAAAAATTATCATTTAAAATTAGTATCTCTATTTCAAATTATTTTTTTTAAAAAATATTTAAAAAAAATTGGTGTAAAAAAAATTAAAAATACCATAAAAAAATTGAAAAGAAATAGAAATTATAATTTTAAATTTTAAAAAAATAAAAATTTTAATTTTAATTCAAATAAAAATTATTATTTCAAATTACAATCTACTTTTCAAATTAATTTTTTTAAAAAAATATCATAAAAAAAGAAAAAAAAAGAAAAATTATAATTTTGAATGAATTTAAAAAAATTTTAATTTTAATTCAAATAATAAAAATAATTTTAAATTATTTTCTCCATCTAAAATTAATTTTTTAAAAAAATATTTAAAAATTTAAAAAATAAAAATTAACATATAAAAGAAAGAAATGAGAAAGAAATGAAAAAAAATAAAAATTATAAATTTTAATTTTAAAAAAAATAAAATTTTTAATTTTAATTAAAATAAAAAACATCATTTCAAATTATTTTTTACATTTCAAATTAATTTATTTAAAAAAATTCTAAACAAATGAAAAAAATACATAAAAGAATTTTCATAAAAACAGAAAAAAATGGTAAAAATGAGAAAAATTTAAAATAATAATTTTAAATTATAAAAAATTAAAAATTTAATTTGAATTCAAAAAAAATAAAAGAAAAAAATGCCATAAAAAAGTGAAAAAAAGGAAAAAATATGAAAAAAATAAATTTTGTAAATTAAAATTATAAAAAAAATAAAAATTTTAACTTTAATTCAAATAAAAAATATCATTTCAAATTACTTTAACCATTTTAAATTATTTTTTTAAAAAAATATCTGAAAAAAAGAAAAAATTGATGTAAAAAAATAAAAAACACCATAAAAAAAGAAAAAAGGGGAAAAAATTGAATTAAAAAAAATAAAAATTCTAATTCTAATTCAAAAATAAAAATTATAATTTTGAATTTAAAAAAATAAAAATTATAATTATAATTCAAATAAAAAAAATCATTTCAAATTACTAAATTAATTTAAATTTAATTTTTTAAAAAATATTTCAAACAAAGGAAAAAAATACCTAAAAAAATGTCAAAAAGGATAAAAATGAGAGAAAATTAAAATTATAATTTTAAATTATAAAAATTTTAATTCCAAAAAATAAAAAAAATGCTATAAAAGAAGTGAATAAAAGGAAAAAAAATGATAAAAAAATAAAAATTATAATTATAAATTTTAAAAAAAAATTAACTTTAATTTGAATAAAGATTTCGGATCCCTGCGACGGACGGCGGCGGGCCCCGACGATGGCCCCGCGGTGACCCGACGGCGGCCCCATGACGGGCCCCCGGCGGCGATCCCCGCAGTGGCCCCCCAGCGGCAGGTCCTCAGCGACGGCCCTCCGATGGTGGTCCCGTGCGGCCCTGCGGCATCCTTCTATTTCGATCTTTTTATTTTTTATTTTTATCTTATTATTTTTTATTTTTTATTTTTATCTCATTAGATTCAGATTTATTTTAAAATTCGATTTGATCCTAATTTAAAATTTTAAAAATATATTATATTTCATGAAAACGTAGACCTGTCAGTTGATCAATGTAGGATATTCTACGATATCCATATAAAATATATATTTGATTATATATTTTTATACGGATACCGTAAAATATATACATTGGTCAATTGATTGTCCAGTTTGGACAGTTTGGGAATTGTATTTAATTGTATAGGTAATTACATTATTCGAATGATATGCGAAGAGTTCAGAAAAAATTTCGGATAGTATTTTTCTTTAGTTCTCTTCACACATTTTCAATCGTGTGGGGAGAATTAAGAGAAAATACTGTCGAAATTTTTTTCGGCCTTTTGCATATCGTTTGATTAATATAATTAACTTATAGAATTAATGTAATTCTCGAATGGGATAGGATCTATCTGTACCTATTTGTTGATGATATGATGCATTTATCATGTAAAATTTTTGAAACGATAAAATAATTAGTAATACTAAATATTTTGATTTTGATTTTGTCATAGGTTTCTCTGAGAAAATGATCAGTACTCAAGTTCGTGTACTATTGTATTATGATGATATGATACAGAATGATGAAACTGGTATGCAGTATGTCATCCTGCAAATCAGATGATTAGAGTATCTTCATCATTATCATGTCAAGAATTATTGGACCATTTATACAGCAGTATTTCTGTAGATAAAAAAAAATATGAAATGAAATTGAAATGAAAATCTCCTAATCTGTCGGGACAGTTAATGCAGAGTAATTATATCTTAGTTCTAATTGATGATGATGAAGATGTCGAAGAAATACTGACATTTCCTTTGAAATATTCAGAATATCGATTTTTAGAATTATATATTGAAAAAAAAAATGTACCAAGCTTTGGATACTATATGTTCGACCTTCCTCACCTTTCGTAACTCCTATGGTGCAAATCGATAGTGTTGAGGTCGTATTTGCAGAACAACATTTCACTACTACTGGCCCTAGTTGTCCAATTATTCAGAATCCTATGGTGACTTCTCCTATGTCTTCTGCTATGGTGACTTCTCCTTTGCTAGAAGTAGTGGTAAGTGCGGGAGACGACACTCATATAGGGAATGATGACTGAGTAGTCGGTGGAATACATTCTGATAATCTAGGTTTTGAGTCAGATGAAAGCGGAGATGAAGACTATTGGATGGATGAGGACAGTAGCAGTAATGATGATGATGGTGAAGATGAGAATACTGATGAAGATGTTCAGGCTAATATTAATGTGGGAGAACCTCAATCTCATTTGCACGAACCCCCATAACTTTTTAACGATATAAATTTAGATGATGGTGGTTGTATTAGTGCTGGTCGAAGATTGAATTCTGACTATCAGTTTTGGGATTCCTTGATGACTGAATTTTCTAAAGGTCTAATGTTTGAGAGTAAAAATTATGTAAGGAGAGCTGTTGATCTTTATCACATTATAAAGCATCGGACATACAATGTAGTTCAGTCGCATTCGAAATTATGGTCCGTACGATGCGCATCATCAGATAATGTTCAAAATTGTAAATGAAAGTTTCGTGCTATATTATTGAAAAAATATAGATATTTTTAAATCATAAAATATGAGGGTCTTCACACTTGTTTGTTTACGGGGTTGTGTTAAGACCACAAATATGTCAGTGAAAGGATGATTGGCACACTAGGTTTATTAAATATCATCGCAGATGAGTCTATTGGATGGAGTCCACCATGTGCCTATTATCGATACTGCTTAAGACATATCTGCAGTAATTTCAACACTCATTTTAAAAATATGCAACTGAAAAAAATAGTATGGCAAGCAGGAAGCAATCATCAAGTTCTCAAGTTCAACTTTATTATGGGTAGGATCAGAACAGTGAATGAAGAAGCTTGAAGCTGGTTGTCCGAGATAGAAAAGGAGAAGTGGACGTTGGTACATGATGATGGCCTGCGCTATGGTGTCTTAACTATAAATTTGTTGAAGATTTTTAACAGTATTTTACGAGGAGTTAGAAATGTGCCAATTATAGCTTGTGTTCAAATGACATTTTATCGTCTTGTGAAATACTTCAATATGAGGCATGCCCAAGTCTTAAGATATGTAGAGGAGAATTCAAATAATCTTTTTACTTCTCATATTGCAATTAAGATTGCTGAAGATCAAGTTAAAGCTAACCAGCACCGAGTAACAGTATTCAATATTCTAAGAGGTATATATGAAGTGCTTATGAGGAGAGCAAGCACAGGGTTATGAGGTGGAGAAAATTTTCATACTGTTACTTTAGCCGAAAGAAAATATTCTTGTGAAAAGTGGAACATGTACAAATATCTATGTTCACACGTTATTTAATATGAGTAGATTGTGAAACAAATGGAACGTTGCATTCAACATTCATCACGTATCGACGAGAGTGGCATGGATTTATAGGTGCCAGTTGGATACATTAGTTGATACATATAGACGGATAAATTTTAAATTTTTTATAAATATTATTTTACAGTATTCATAATCTATTAAAATTTTAGCTTACTAATTTTTTTTATTTTAACTCTATCAGTTTTTGTGGGAGCCATATACAGATGAGATATTGGCTATATTGCCGCAGATGTGTACAGTTGGATATGACATATGGACTGCTAGGGTACCACTTATTTGTTTTGATATAGTAGAGTGGCATCTTTCCGATCGTGTCCTGCGGCAGTTTGGTCAGATTTAGGGCATCTCAAAATAGTTTGATACCAGCCAAGGACTTCATCGTATTGATCGACGAGGGAGAGCTCGTATTGACTGGTATATCAGACATGCAAAATACATCGATATTTGAGATGCACGTCGAGATCACATTGTTCTTAGTGATCTCATTTTGAGAGGCCGTTCATATATTGATGACTACATGGCTTGATTTTTTAGCATTACAGTGCGAGTCATTGGACAGCCTCGGTATGCAATTTTCGGATACGACGGCGAGAGTTCTGCTGTGCGTCTTTTGGTAAGACTACGAAAATTAGTTTATGTTGTTTGTGTTATATTTTTATTTTATATTTTATAGTATATTGACTGTTTTATTTTTATTTTGTAGACTGATTCTATGTCGGATTTTGTGTTGGATGCTCGTCATGTTTTATCTACGACTGATGAGGACGAACGGATTCGGATACTGCATGAGATAGAGAGAATAAGTTTCGAAATATTGATGGCAATTGATGTTGATCCATATAGCTGTGCGCCTTGGTATGGAGCAGCCGATGCGCCAGATATGAGATATACGCCGCCACCATATGTTCCACATATGCCATCACTGCATATTCCGTAGATGTAATTATGTATCTAAACTCCGATTTCATTTTTCATAGTTGTTATGTAAGAATTATATAGGCGAATGACTAGCCAATTTTTAAATATTTGTTTTATATGGTACTATATGGTATATATAATGCACATGGTTGTTAGTTGGAAAATAAAAAAAGATTGAAACCTTAACAAATGCTCCAATATAGAGTCTTGATTTTTTTGAAGATTAACTAATAAAAAAATTGTACATCTAAGAGGTGGCTTGGACGATCAATGATCCAAGTGGTTCTTTGGTAAGGAACAACATCTTGTTAAACAGCGAAATTGATCATGCTCAAAGGTAGAGGCGGTGCAAACTTAGGGGCATGCGTCCATTTTATGCTTGGTTTTTATTATTAAATATAGACCGGTGGTTGATAAGTGCAGTGCATGCATTTTATCACTTTACAAGAAATACATTTGATAAATATGTTCCTAATTTAATGTGGCATTTCTATTTAATAGAGTATATGTGAAGAGATGTATTTATTTAAAAAAAATAGTGAAAATGCATGTCAGAATAAAGTCTATAAAAATAGGTGGTGAATGGGCATGGACCCCATCCATTGAGGTTTATGTAGTCTATAAAAATAAGAAGTATAAGATACAAGATATTCTCACGGCTTCTTTCCCTCCCATCATCTTTCTTTACTCTTTACAAACAAATACACACATAGCATATGATATGTGAATTTGAAAAATATTGACTTAGATAAATAAATAATAAAAAAATTTGTGTAATAACCATTATGTTAAAGTAATCATCACATGATAAATAGTTTTTTTTTTTCCTTCACATATACAGCAATTATGTTTTTTTACCAGTACATTTTTTAAATAAAATATTTTCATAATTTATTTTTTTGCTAAGAAGATTTTCTCCGTGATCGACCGCAAGGTCAATAGAGATATTATTTTTATCTAATAAAAAGTGAAAAAAAACTGTTATAATAGCCATTATTATGATGATTATTTGAATATTAAAATTTAAAAATTGCTTGTTTGAGATAAATAATGGCTGTTATAACTGTTATTAACTATTATAACGGTTATAATAGCTAATAACAGTTTCAAGGGGATCTAGCATAATGGTTATTTATTTATTTTTAATCATTGAACCTGTTTAGCATGAAAATAGGCTACGCAAATGATAAGCCGATAACAACAGCACCAATTAGGATAACAGCTTGGGCCCATCAAGTGATCAAACAAATAGAAAGTCTAATTTTTTCTGCCCCTTGATTAATTAGCCCAACAAGATAAGTTTGAAGAAGATCCAACAAAAAACTAGCTTATTAAGTACGTTGATTTGATTATACGAAAATATATCATTTGCTTTCAATAGAAAAGTATTTATTTTTAAATTAAATATTTAATGAAAACAGTCAATTTTGTTAAAAAATGTTTGGAAAATAAAGCTGGCTTAAGATGATCTGGACAGGAAAAAAAAGATTTAGGCTACATTTGGTATCATTTCTATTTTTTAAAAAAAATAGAACTAGAAAATTTGTTTTTATTTTTTCAGATTTCCTACAATAGAAAATATGTTTTCTTTCCTCTCTTTTTTTTTTAATAATAAGGGTCTACACCTTGGTGGTAAATATTGTTATAATTATTATATTACTATATGATATTATATATTATATAGCTAGAAAAATCTATCTAAAATTATTATAATAATTATATATTATAATTTGAATAAAGAAAATATTTCATTAAGGTTTTTTAAATATTATTATAATTACTGTTATATGATTATTATTATTTTAATAAGGTATAATATTACATATAATAATAAAATTTAATATTAACATTAATTATTACAATTATATATTATATAATTATTTTATTCGATATTTTAATTTATTATTATCATATAATAATTATATTATTGCTGTATTATATTATATTACATATTATTATAAAATTACTTATATTATTATATAATTATTATAATAGTAATAATATAATATAATATATAGTTATTATATATCATGTAAGTTGGGGGTATTGCAGAGGCCCTCTGCAAGAAGCGATGTTGTTCCTCTCATATTTGACCAATCCAAAAGACACTAGCATCCATGTGGCAACTAAGTAATTGACTTTTAACTACATATTATATAATATTTATTATAATTTATTATATCATATATATTATATTATATAAGGTGGAAGGGCTGTGTCGAGATTGAGGGGTTGGACCGAGAGGATGACAGAGGAGTAAAAATCTACTTTCAAGAAAAATGAAAGTAAAAATTTTTTACTTCTAGAAATAATGAAAGTTATTTTAAAAAAAAAAAGATAATCAAACATATTTTTTGCATTGGAAAAAATATCTAAGTATTTTCATTAATATGGTAGGTCAGCAATAACACCAGTTAAAGAGTTAGGACAAGAGATTGAGCCGTTTGACAGATGAAAACAAATAAAAAATTTTAAACCATTCTACCACTTGATTAGCCTAGCAAGATAACTTCGAAGAAGACCTAACATAAATTAGCTTGCTAACAACATTGATCTTACTGTTTAAAAACATATCATTTGTTCCTAATAGAAGATAATTATTTTTAAATTATATTTTTAGTGAAACATCCAGTTTTGTTTAACAAGAATGCTTAGAATAATATAGTTAGCTGAAGACAAAGAAATAGAATAACAAAAAGAAATAGAATAACCAAACATGTCTTCTGCATCGGGTTCTATTTTTTTTTTTCTTTAAATAAAAGGCTTTAGTTTTTTTTGATGCCCGTGTTTGCATGAGCATGCTAGGTCAATAACAATAGCATCAATTAGGACAAGAGCTTGAGCCTGTTCAAGAGATCAAAACAAATGGAAAAATTCAGAATATTTTGCCCTTGATTAGCCAAGCAAGATAGGCTTGAAAAAGACCCAGCATAAAGTAGCTTGCTGACTACATTAATCATACTATTTAAAAATACACCATTTGCTCTTAATAGAAGGTATCTATTTTAAATTTATATTTTTAGTGAAAACATCCAATTTTGTTGAACAAGAATGCTTAGAATAATACAATTGGCTGAAAAAAAGAAACAAAAGAAGAAAAAGAAATAGAAAATCGAACATGTCTTCCGCGCCGAATTCTATATTATCTTATAGGGCCTTAGTTTTTTTTTTTTTTTTTTTATGGTTCTGGTGTTTGCATAAGCACGGTAGGTCAATAATAATAGCACCAGTTAAGAGAAGAGCTTGAGCTTATTCAAGAGATTAAAACAAATAGAAATATCTAAAATATTTTGCCCTTGTTTAGCCAAGCAAGAGAGTCTTGAAAAGTCCAAGCATAAACCAGCTTGCTACCTACGTTGATCTTACTATTTAAAAACATATCACTTGTTTCTAATGGAAGATATTTATTTTCAAATTTATATCGTTAGTGAAAACATCCAAATTTGCCGAACAAGAATGCTTAAAATAATATGGTTGTCTTTAGATGACGTAGACCCAAAAATGAAGATTTACTGTCACCACCCTAGTGTTTGCATGGGCCATATGATTGCTCCAAGATTTTATTATCTCACATTATTTTGGGGTGTGGGTGCCCAGCTGGGTAAATTGATCAATGCCCAAGAAATGGACCTGCCGTGGCTTCTTCCAATCCTCCAAATGGATGACTTAGAGGCTATCATACGAGCCAACAAGAAGGCAAGTTTGTCATTTTTTTAATCATTTCAAACTTATCCAGATATTTCATGACACATCACATTTATTTATATGGACAATGCTTCCTACTTCGTCAAAATGGTATTCAGAATTTCCGACGGCAATTTTTGGTGGATATAAGTTGAACAGGACCCGCTAGAATTCCCGGCAAGTGATAAGAAAGATTCGGACGCATCGGGTTGTTTTGGATGGGGAACTAAATCGATTACCCTAAGTAGAACGCACGAGGATACTGGATAAATCTTGAATACTTGAATAGTGGCTGGTTTCTTTTGGTAACATCTTAGATATTATTTTGGATAAAATCTTTAGATCTTTAGCAAAATTTTTTATTTAAAAAGAAAAATTTAAAGTAAAGGATGACGCATTCAAGAATCCAATCTTTTTATACTTTTGTATTCAAACATAATGCAAATTTTATCAGATCTGGGTTGTTGGTTTTGTGGGAAGGAATGATTTATATTTTTTATATTCGTATTGAAATAAGATTTATCCAATAGAAATTAACTGACAGAGAACCGCTTGACCTTTGCAAATAAATAAAACAGAGAGTTTGAAGCATTTTAAGATCTATATAGGTATGATGGTTATGTAAAAAAAAAAAAATAATAATCATTCCTTCGTGCGAGGATGCAACCCAATTTACCGGCACCAACTACTCCTTCAAACTTAACAAATACAGCTATTTTAGGTATTTTTTAAAGCTACTGTTTATCTACAAGGTTTCTTAATGAAATCCACTTCTTAAATCATGCTCTACACAAAAAAAAAGAAAAAAAAAAAAAAAAGGGGGAAAAAGAACAAAGAAGGTTAGTTTTTAACAATGCCCATTTTCCAAATTCATCGATTTACTTTTTTATAAAAAAAAAATTTACTAAAATGTAACCGCACTATCATTTCCATAAAATCTATTCATTTTAAATTTTCCAAAGGAGCCGTACAAGGAGGGATAAAACACAAATATCAAAAATCACGGCTGTGCAATCCGACCTTCCCAAAGTCAAACAATTGCGTATCAAAGACTGACTACATTTTTGTTTGAAAGAAATTTTAAGGAATTACAATTTCCTTTTTTATGGGCATGGGCCATATATTCATGAAATTGCTCGGCAACATTCCAATGTTGATCCAATCAAACTGCTTGAGAATTCTGTTTCTACCGAGTCGTCTCCAACATTCCAACCAGCGTCTGGAGTCACCATTTCCACTATGTATACCACCCAGCCCAGATCGTTTCCTCCCCACCTAACCACAAATCCTAAGCTCCATACCTCTAATTCTTTCTCCTAGCCTCATACCACCTCCAGAAAAATGGGTTTCTCCTACAAGGTGGCCAATGCCTCCGAGTACTTGGCCATCACGGGCTATGGCATCCAAGACGTGAAGCTCGCCAAGAAGGGATGGATCATGCCAGGCCAGTCATGCACCGTCTTCGACGTCTCCCCCGTCAACTACACCTTCGAGGTACAGGCGATGAGCGCCGAGAAGCTCCCCTTCGTCCTCCCTGCCGTCTTCACCATCGGCCCTCGTGTCGATGACCCCGACAGCCTCATGAAGTACGCCAAGCTCATCTCCCCCCACGACAAGCTCTCCAACCACGTCAAGGAGCTCGTTCAGGGCGTCATCGAGGGGGAGACACGAGTCCTCGCTGCCTCCATGACCATGGAGGAGATCTTCAGAGGCACCAAGTCCTTCAAGCAAGAAGTGTTCGAGAAAGTCCAGCTGGAGCTCAACCAGTTTGGGCTCTTGATCTATAATGCCAACGTCAAGCAATTGGTGGACGTGAGAGGCCACGAGTATTTTAGCTACCTCGGGCAGAAGACGCAGCAGGAGGCGGCGAACCAGGCGAAGGTGGACGTGGCGGAGGCGAGGATGAAGGGGGAGATCGGAGCGAAGCAGAGGGAGGGGAGGACGCTGCAGAACGCGGCGAAGATCGATGCGGAGACGAGGGTGTATTCGAAGCAGAGGGAGGGGGAGGGAAGGAAGGAGGAGGTGCGGGTGCGGACGGAGGTGAAGATTTTTGAAAACAATAGGGAGGCCGAGGTGGCGGAGGCGGATGCGGAGTTGGCCAAGAGGAAGGCAGAGTGGGCGAGGGGAGCGCGGGTGGCGGAGGTGGAGGCGGAGAAGGCGGTGGCGATACGAGAGGCGGAGCTGCAGATGGAGGTGGAACGGAGGAACGCGATGCGGGAGACCGAAAAGCTCAAGGCAGAGAAACTCAGCCATGCCGTAGTTGATTACGAGATGAAGGTAAGATGACAAAGATTATAAGAAGCACTAATTTTGTTGGTTCTCATAGTCATCATCATCAAAATTTTCATGAAGCAAACCTTGTTAAAATATAAGCACTGAAAGTTTCGCCTAACTAAGAATTAGACAAAATTTTAGCGACATAAAATTGCTATAATGGTCTGGGCATAAGTTATAGCTGGGTTGAATTAGCACTTGGAACCAAAAAAAAAAAAACACTTGGAACAAAGTCTCTTTTCATGAATTATTGCATCATATCATCTTTCTGTGTCTCTACTATGACATAATTTGCATTCAAGGATGTCTCTACTATAAATAAAAACCAAGTACATTAAATAGTTGATGGACATTTATTACAGGTCCAAGAGGCAAACTGGGAGCTCTATAAGAAACAGAAAGAAGCTGAAGCCCAGTTGTATGAGCAAGAGAGGGCAGCTGAAGCTCGTAAGGCCGCAGCAGAAGCTGCATTTTTTGCTCGCCGGCAGGAGGCTGAGGGGGAGCTCTATGCAAAGAAAAAGGAGGCCGAAGGCTTGATCACACTCGCAGAAGCCCAGGGCATTTACCTGCGCACATTGTTAGACGCCTTGGGAGGGAATTATGCTGCTTTAAGGGACTATCTGATGATCAATGGTGGAATGTACCAGGAAATTGCCAAAACCAATGCTGATGCTGTGCGTGGTCTGCAGCCAAAGATCAGTATATGGACAAACGATAAAGAGGCATCTGATGGAGGGGCGATGAAGGAGGTGGCAGGGGTGTATCGTATGCTACCACCATTGTTCAAGACAGTGCAGGAACAGACTGGAATGGTGCCGCCAGCATGGATGGGCAACCTTACCACTGACACATCTACTAAATTGTGAAATTAATCCACAAATATATATGTAGGTATGTTTCATAAGATTCAACTCGTGTGTTTTTTTCCGTGCTTTTAAGGTTTGTAGTTTACTGCAATTGATTGGGTAAAACATGAATATATATGTGTAAGCAAGTTTCATAAGAATGTTGGTATGTTTTTTTCTTTTCTTTTTTATTTTTTATTTTGTTTATTTTTGAATAAAGGCCGAAAAGGCAACTGTTTTACCTCAGACAACAATAAACTCGGGAGAGGGTGTCATGCTCTGGGTAGAACACAATGTCAGCTTTTGAAGCCATATTAATTAGATGGACCATATTAAGATAGGAGTTGGAGTGCATTGGTGCAGTGTACATGGAATATTACTAGTTCTAATGCATCGCTTGTGTATGATAACCGATATGGAACTACATACATGTTCATACTCATCAAGCTAAGGGCTTAGATCCATACATCCATTCATAAATATTACGATTGATCGTGATCGAGCCAATGAATTCGTACCGCAGTATCTCTTAGTCTACATAGGCTATGGGTTGAGTTGGCTCTGATAACATTAGTAACAACATAAGATTTCATCCAAAAAGACTAGTCAAAAGGTATTATTTAGGTTTCTTGGTCCTGTATAAATATCTAAAATTTTCTCTGTGAATAATCAATGTGAGACTAAATATACGGCCATACAGATTCTCATATCAACTCTCAACCATCTTTGTCCAATCTATCGTAATGATTGAGTCTTAAGCTGTTACATTTTTTAGGGACAATTGCTAGAATGACAAGCCTTGTAACTACATAAGTGGCCTGTGTTCAATCTTGTTGATGATACCAATGTTCCAATTTTTAGTAGTGACCATGTCTCCACTCCCCATCCAATACTGCTTTTTGCCTAATTCTCCATAGAAAGGAAATAGGACCTTGCCAATTCAACTTTGCTCCAGGGAATAAAACTGCGGTTGCTATAAAACTACTATTGACCACTCGGAAACTAACACATGTATGTTATAATGCCACCGTTAAAGCCTAAAATATCATTTTTTAAACTAGTATAATTATTGAAATGTAAAATGTTGAATATGTTAATTAACTAATGATTGGACTGCTACCTAGTGGAAAAGCGTTTTTCCCCATACAAAGGCTCAATGTACTCCTCAGCAATTGGTAAGAAAGGTGATCTTCGATACTGTGTTATTGTCTTCGATTACATCCAATATAGCTCCATTATGACACTGGGGTGACTATCTTTATCCTCTTTCATTTGACAATTATCCTATGGTTTCTTGGCAACCCCCTCCCATTGGAGATATCTTAGCAAACTTTGATTCTTCAGTTGAAAAATCGAAGGCAGCAGCTGGTTCTTTACTCAAGCAGGTGGTAAGCTCTTACCCCTTCTTACTATGCCATATGCTGAACTAATTGCAGCATGGCTCGATGTCAATATTGCTCACTTTGAATTTCAGATACAGAACATACATCTACAAGGTGATTCTAATACAATTGTAAATTGGGTGAACTCAGTGAACGGTAGGCAACCTAAGCAGTTTCCTATATTAAGTGAGCTTCAACAATGGTTAAAAGGCTCTCAAAATTGCACTATTGTTTATACATCTCGTGAAGATATCTGGGCTGCTGACTGTGTGGCAGGGATTGCTATGGATGGGGACTTTGATTTATATTCTCATAATCAATTACCAACCACAGCTCCATGACATAGTACAGGGTAATTGCTGGGGAGTGAGGCATCTCCGCAACTCCTAGTCTTTTGTGTGCCATGAATTATTCTTCTCTTATGCATTACTTTGAATCCAGTTGCAGTTGTTCATGTGAGCTTGTTCTTTGCAGATTGGTTTAGACTATGCTTGACTTGTGGTATCAGGTTCTCCAGGGAAGTTGTGGAACCAGGTCTTGTTGGCGTTTACCACATGATTGCTTAAACACCAATATGCACTGTTTGACACTTATGATGCTTAAACTGCTGATTGATAGATACAGAACTTCTAATTCAATTATATATGACTTGCTGTTCTCTCAAAATGTAATTACCTTTAACTCAGTAGGTCATATATTGATTAACAGGGGATTGTTCAGAATCAAATTCCTAGTTGAGGAGCAGATTGTCATAAAATTCTACTGATATTGTTCATTCCACATGCCCCGTATGGTTTACCGCCCTGGAAGATTTCTGTTGCTCTTACTTCTCAGTAAAGGCTGCTATTATCCAACCTCAGGGAAACAGTTACTACCATGGACTGCCAAGCTTTTCTGGCTGCCTTTATCTCAGTATCCACCTTATCAGGTTTTTGCAGTTTTCAAGGGATATTCTGGCAATTTCGGATTTCTCCTGCTGGACTGCAGAATTTCAGAATGTGAAAATGAGGTTGCTTCCAAGCAAGATGACTGCTGACTTGCTAATATTGGTGCTTATCAGTGAAGATCTATTCTTATTATGAATACCAAACACCAGATGTTACCAATGTCAGACGTCGAACTTAATAATGCTATTCTCCTTCTTCTTCTTCTTCTTCTTTTATTTTTTTTTTAAAGGAGGAAATGGACCGAATCCAAAAATAGATTCATAATTGTAATGCTAAAAAATCTAGTCGGGGTTTTAATGGGCTTCTCGTGCTTCAATAGGGAATGACAAGAAAGTTTTCCCTTTGCAGTTTTAACCACAGATATTGTTTAGGTCAGTACCACATGTTGCCTGACACGGACGTTGACTCAACTGTTTCACCTATGCTAGCTTTCAATTCTGTCTGAAGGCGTATCAGGCCACAAGATGTTAAAATCCAAACTTTCACATTTTTGTTAAAGATGCAACTCTTGAAAGGAAATGATACAGGAAATCAGTTTGTGGGGAGAAGCCCAAATATTTAATTTATATATAGAGTTTCAGGTATGACATAAGAAATAGCATTGAGTACTCATTTCATGTAGGAACATATTAGTTCTCAGAATGTACCACAAGAATCAGAGAAATGTTGGTTTCAATTTTCTTTCCAAGTGATAGTAGCTGATTATGTTAGTTGATATCAACTTTCTAAACCATCTCATCCATTATGCTGCCATGGCCATTCAGGTCATCCATTATGCTGCCATGGCCATTCAGGTTGTTCCTTGTGTTTACCATCTCTCAAGCTGCACAGATAGCCTTTGCAAACCACAAGGGTAAAGTTGTTCCTTGTGTTTACCATCTCTCAAGCTGGCCATTCAGGTTGTTCCTTGTGTACCACAAGAATCAGAGAAATGTTGGTTTCAATTTTCTTTCCAAGTGATAGTTGCTGATTATGTTAGTTGATATCTACTTTCCAAACCATCTCATCCATTATGCTGCCATGGCCATACAGGTTGTTCCTTGTGTTTACCGCCTCGCGCCCCCCCCAAAACCCCACAACAAAAAAAAAAGAAAGAAAGAAAGAAAGAAAGAAAGAAAAGAAAAAAAACTATTTGACAACAGGAAGATGTTGAGTTTGATAACAGCATCCATCTGGGGATACAAACACAATTAACTGGGTAGGACAATTCATCAAATAAAAAGGACATGCTGAAACCATCTCTCTAGGGACTTTCAGCCCTCACAATCTCTTTGCCAGCATTTTCAAACATCCAAGGAAGATTTTGCACCAATACAATATGAGCGGCTGGCATTTGATACAAAAGAAAAACTTATGCACTGAATAGAAAGTTTAACTAATACTAATGCACTGAAAGAGATGAAGTCTTAAATAGGAAGAGGAATAAAAAGAGAAGCAAATCAGCTCTGAGGAGATAGCCTTTGCATGGAACTCAAAAGTAAAAAAATTCATTTTAGAGGAACTCATTTTTGTGTTAGTATGATTAAACTAAGTATGAATTCTAGCAATCAGAAAACCAAAAAGATAATGCCGAGCTGGTGTCACATAACACATAATATCCTTCAGACTTCCAAATAAAATGATGAAAACAAAGCTGCATAAAAATATGACTTACAATATAGAAGATAAGGCCAAATACTATTCAGTAGATGGAAAAAGGTACAAATCATTCTTCTCACTGACACACAGCTGACTTCATAACTTATGTGGTGCATATGAATTGCTAGCTCATCCTTACCCTTCCTTTTCCTTCCTGCCCTGACAGGCAGGGTAAAAGCTTGATTCGATACATAAGCAAAAGATAAACTGCAATAGCATCTTCTTCCTTGCAACGAGTAACCAAGCTTCAGGGGAATTGATCATGGAAATGAAATTTCTAAGACCCCTTCTAAGATGCAATGTCTCTGTATTTCTTCAAGGACTGAATTCAGTTTTCAAGGCATCCTTTTAAGTATCATCTTCAACTGAAAAGCTGAGTGGTTCTCTCTGATTATTTAGTCTCTGAGAGGTAGTCCTCAGTATTTCACACTTGGTCAATAATGGCATGGTCTTTGACACTAACCTATATTTTCTAAACATACAAGGTCATTCTAATAGAATGGGAAGAAGTTTACCTTTCCATGGTGGATTGTCAATCAAGTTTTCCAATTTTTCCTTTCCTCCACATTAACAAACTATAGATTCTCATGCTGGAGTCAAAGAGGTTAGCTGATGCAATGAAGTATCAATGATTATATAAAGCTATACTTCATCATGTGCGGTATGCAATTCCTGTTAACTGAAATTGCATATCACACCAAATGGATGAAGTTAATTCTATTCAGAGACTGTTATAGTGTGTGTACAAAATGGATGAACTTAATTCTCGACAGAGACTGTCATTGTGTGTGAGAGAGAGAGACAGAGAGAGCGACAGAGACTTTTCATGGCACTCATAAAATTTATATATGACTGCACTCATTACTAACTAATAATTTTGTGAGAACAAATATATATGGAACTATGGACTAGAAAAATTCATCATCTAAATGAAACCTTTATTATTCTAATTAAAGTGTTAGGGTCTCCCCAACTTTTTCCAAAAAATAATAAAGGATAAAGAGAGTAGAAATTGAAGGGCATGTGAGGTCAACTGATTCGGTCTTGCTCACTATCCCTTCAAAGTTGACAAGTATATATTGATTTGCATATAACTCTCATCAATACGTAAGTCAGGTAAACAAACTTCCTTCAGCTTACCAAATGCATAGTTTCCTTCTTGCCTAATTATATGCAATTTTAACAGTCAAAGCATTTGCAGAAATCATTTAAAAATCTTAACAGCCTTCTACATTTTGAACAAGATGAATTAAAAATGGAAGGACACGAAGTAAATCATGTGAAAAATTTGATGATTTACAAGCTATGGGTTATGTTATGACATGTGAGAATGAACCTCAATTCTGCAAGCACATATTCTCTATTGAATAAATAAATGAAGATAAATTTTCAGAAATTATGTGTAATGACATAGTAATTGCATTTAACTGTGAGAAAAAAAATATGCATCCAAAATGCTCTTATAATGAAAAGAAAATATACATATCTTTCCAAGTTTGGAGTAAAACTAAGTTTTGTTTATGGAAAGTTAACTTACAGCTCTACATGTGTGTATTGTTGTCTGTGGTGATCTCAGCTCCACTATAGAAATATAAGAAATTGCTTGGAGAAAGAGAAAATAAAAGAAAGAAAACCTCAGAATCAAGGATGTGCAAATATTATATACATCCAGCTTTCATGATGCCAGGTCAAGCACATGACCGAGAAACATATGAGTCGCCAAAGGTCTCAACTTCATTTCTGTTGAACTGCTAAAGATGAATGGAGGCAGGACATGTAAAGCTACTCAACACTGCAAGTTTGCACCTCATTTTGTCAGTTGGCCATCGATGCCAATGTTATCAAGCCATGCAACTAATTGTTGTGTTAGAGGCCTCAGTTTAGGAGACTCGCTTACACAAAGGCTTGCAATCTCAAGCATCTTAATTAACTGGCTGTTATGCTCCTTATCATGTATGTGTGGATCAAACACCTCAGCTTCCCTCTTCTCCTTCTTCATCTGAAGCGCCCACGACACAACATCCCTGCTGCCTTTTGGTTTGCACATGTCCACAGGCCTCCTACCCGTAAGTAGCTCCAGCAGAACAACTCCGAAACTATACACATCACCTTTAAAAGTGGCAACAGAAGACTGTCCATATTCAGGAGGAATGTAGCCCAAAGTCCCGACAAGATCTGTCGTCACATGGGTGTCAGAAGGCAGAACAAGCCTCGCAAGGCCAAAATCCGCCAAATGAGCGTCAAAATTTTCATCTAGAAGGATATTGCTTGACTTGATATCACGGTGCAGTATATGGGGATCACATGATTGGTGCAAGTACGCCAATCCCCTTGCTGCTCCTTGAGCTATACGGAGTCTTGTTTTCCAATCCAGCATAGCACCCCCATCAGACTTCTCATGGAGCCAATAGTCTAAGCTCCCATTCTCCATGTAAGAGTAGATCAAGAGTCTATCACTGCCAATCTTGCAGTATCCTTGAAGCAAAACAAGATTCCTATGTTGAGCTTTAGACAGGGCTTGCACCTCAGCTTGAAATTCTCTCTCCATCTGAAAATAGTCACCGGAAAGCCGTTTGATAGCAACCTTCCTCCCATTGGGTAGAGTTGCCTTGTAGACTAGACCAAATCCTCCACATCCTATAATATATGTCTGATCAAAGTTGTTGGTAGCTTTTATGATATCATTGATGCTAAGCCCCTTGTTGTCCTTGTTTTGAAACAGAAGCACCAAACTAGACCCAGCAGATTCTAAGTTTTCGTCGGCATCTGCCACCACCTTGGCATTGTCCTCTTGTCTTCTAGAATTAGTCCTTGACACAGCAAAGTAGATAAAAGCGAGAATAAAAACAGTCCCTAATCCAATTCCAAGTGCCATGCTTACAACGACACCTTTATTCTTCCTTCGTCTGCTCACAGATTCTGAAGGAGTGCCGGTAGAGCAAGGGGATGAGTGAATGCCACAGAGACCTGGGTTCCCTATGAAATCATCACTCGAGAAGGTCAAGAACTGGCCTCCTGTCGGGATCTGTCCAACCAAATCATTGTAAGCTACGTTGAAACTCGACAGAAAACTCAGCTTGGCCAAAGAGGACGGTATGCTTCCACTGAGATTATTATGTGACAAATCTAAGAACTCTAAGCTCAACATGCCTGACAACTCCTCAGGTATGGTTCCTGAGAGATTGTTCCAGCCTAGGTCCAACGCATGCAGCTTCACAAGGTCCCCAAAGCCTGGCAAGATTGGTCCAACAAGCTTGTTATGACACAGAATCAATGATGGTGGAAAGCTGCTGACCTGATTATACTGCAATCCCTTTCCTGTCGAATTCCGTTTGATGTAGAATGGAAAATCCTGCATCGAGGGCCCTTGCTGCGTTATGTTGCTAGATGTAAGGCTCTTCATTTTTGTCAAGCTATCAGGAATCTGTCCAGTGAGTGAGTTATTTGAAATATCCAAGTAAAAAAGATACTCCAGATTTCCTAACCATGAAGGGATGTTCCCACTCAAGTGGTTCCATGATATGTCCAAGACATTCAACCTGGTCAAATTTGCCAACCAGGGTGGAATCGAACCGGAGAGAAGACAATTTGCAATCACAAGAACCTCCATCTTCTCAAATCCTTCAATCCCAGCAGAAGGCATCATTTCACCATCTTGGAAATTCTTGGTAAGGACCAAACTAGTGAGGTTGGGGCAACTCTGTAGGATTTGCAGTGCTGACGATATATTAGAGAAGTGATTTCCAGTGAGTGAGAGATAAGATAGTGCAACAAAGTTCTGGAAGCTGTGGGGGATTTCACCAATAAGATGGTTTCTTGCAAGGTTTATGGTTTTCAATTCAACACACTGAGGGAGATCATAAGGGATACGGCCAGAAAACAAATTGGAACCGAGATCAAGAGCGTTGAGCCTAACCAATGAAGTGAAATTGAGATGGATCTCTCCAGTGAGAGAGTTGTTCCTCAAATTAAGCACCCTAAGCACTGAAGAATTAGACAAGGAAGCTGGTAATCTACCAGAAAAATTGTTGCTAGAACCAGAAAAACACTCCAGTTTTGTAAGCCTATCAAAGATATCAGGAATGCTCCCCAAAAAGCTGTTCGATGAAAGATCCAACCGAACAAGGTTGCTAAGATTACCAAGCTTCGAGCCCACAGGGCCGGATAACAAGTTCTCTTGAAGGTATAATTGGGTCAAAGATGACAGTGTGAACAAATCATCAGGCAAAGTTCCGGTGATCCAATTCATAGCAAGCGAAAGCTCGACAAGAGAGCGGCAATTGCCGAAGCCCACCGGGAAGTCGCCGGAGAACTTATTCATTGAAAAGCAAAGGACTTGAACTCGGGCTGAGTAATTACAGATACCTGGATTGATGGCACCGGAGAAATCATTCGTGCTGACGTCAAACTTGATGAGATTTCTCGACCCGGCCAGGATCGGGTGGCTGTCTTTGAAGGAATTGCCGGAAATGTTGAAAACCCGAATCGATGGGAGGCTCAAATTAGAAAGAATCGATCCGGAGAGGTTGTTCAAGCTGAGATCAAGAGACTCCAAAAGAGGAAGCTGGAACAAATTCTGAGGAACCGATCCTTGCAGCAGATTGCTCGAAAGATTCAAACTTTTCAGCCGATCCAAGCCGGCCAAAGAATCGGAGATGGAACCTTTCAAGCTCCTGTTATGAAGATCCAACCCGATCACTCTCCCGCTGCTACTCGAATCACAGCGGACGCCAGACCAATTGCAGCAATTGGAAGAAGACTCATTGAGGCTCCACCCCGGGATACCAAAATCCAAGCCCTTTAAGAAGCCCCGCAAGGCATTCAAATCCTTAATCTGGCAGCTCTGGTTCTGAGAATAACCGAGTAGAGCTTGGAACAAGAAGACCAAACAGCAGGACCACCATGTCGACATCAACAGCGGCGCCGAGTAGCCTCCCCTGTTTCCCATTTCAGCCAGTGCCCGGAGCCAGTGGAGGGGATGAACGGGGCCAAGGAGGGTCTTTTCCGGGTTAAAATCTATAACTGGGAAAATCCATTAGAGATTTTTGGGAGATTCTTACCACTTTTGGAGTTTTGGGATTCTACCATCAAAGCAGAGCATGTGAAGAGCAGATATAAAGGAAAAGAGGAGTCCGTGGTGTAAGAGAAGAAGAAGAAGAGAAATACAGCACAGAACTATCAAAGGTGAAAAAGACCAGACGGCGAGAAAGAGAGAGAGAGAGATTGGTTTTGACTCCTCTCTCTGCTTTCCTTTGGCGATCCTTCTCGTTGCGTTGCTGGTATTTAATTAATGATGGGATTTATTATTTGATTAATTAACCGGTTAATGACGTTTTATATTGGACTTTTTTGATTTGAGGGTAATAGGGTGAAAGTTTTTAGGGGCTCGAAGGTCAGAGGAGGAGGGCCAGATGGCCGTTGGGTTGACCGGCGATAAGCGGTGGGAGGGGTACGGTGGGCGTCGATGGCGACTGGGAGAAGGTCAAAGTTTTGGAGAGAGAGAGAGAGCGTAGCTTAAGGGTAGGGGAGAAGAAATGGGAACGGTACTTTAATAACAGAGAGACGGCGCGCCGACGAGGGCAGCGGGTTTGTTGGATTTTTCTCCGCGTTTGGTGAAGATGACTTCACGGACAGGGTGAATAAATTCATGCAGATGAAAGCAACGTATCATCTTGTAGCGGTCAGCTACAAACGGTTGTTCTTACTGTGATTTTTGTTGTTTTTATGTACATACGCCGTTCTTCTTTGATGCTAGCCTGCATCAAATGACCAAGTGATGCATCACTGGTCAAAAAAGCAAACTTTGATGTAACCTAAAAGGAAAAAAAAAAAAGAGCAAACTTTGAAATAATGACTTTTATAATGATTTTTATAATCATTTTGAAGGCCTTACATAATGTTGGATGTAGATAGATATGCACATTTTATCTATACTTGCTAACTGGACAAAATTGTAACCTATTGGTCAAGACTTGAGAGAGGTAGCATGTGATTTGCTCGTCATTTTATTTTTATCTACATATGAGAGCTGTGAAAATTATATTGTTGAAATATATTTTTATTTTTATATATTCAAACTCCCTATTAGTTGAAGAAAATTTTATTTATAAACATTGAATGAAGCAAATACCACCATCACTTTTTTGTTATTATTCATAAAATTTTTCAAGCATGGAATATGACATTAAATCTTTGCTTATCTAAGAATAATCCAAAGTATATTTGACCAATAAATAAAAAAATCATAGATAATGTTAGATTGTATATTTAAACCAACACATAGAATTTAGCCAAACTTCATCATATATGTAATACGTTTTCTTGATGCATGTGTTTTGTGGAAATAGGAAAACCCTGCTAGTTTCACACAAACTTTTGCCAATAGAGCATAAGCTAAGTTGGTCAACCCTACTTCCCATGTAGGCGGCTTCAAATTCGAGCACCATAGTTTCCCTTCTGAACTCTATGTTCCAGGAAATGATGCTTCTGTATCAATGTTTTCCAACCACCGAGTTCAACCAAAACTTTTGATGCCTAATTTGTCAAGGATTTATAAATAAAAAAGGAATTTTTTTTCCAAAAAGAAGGCATATCCTATGTATCGTGGGCAACACGGTGCCTTCATGTCAAAAGAGTTTTTCACTTGCAAACACGGCGTTGATCAACTGTTATTACAGCTTTTCAGTCCGAGCTCAAAATTAGACCAAAAGGATGAGGTACCTCCCAAATTGAGCAAAAGCCACCCCTTTTCCTCGTGTGACCCTTAAAAACGGTTGTGTTCTAGTCAAAAGGCTGTGCCTGGGGACTTTAAGTTGTAGCTTTCACAAGAAACTTTGCCTACAAATTTTGAAATGGATCGCAGCTTTGGACAGAAGCTGGTGGCTCTCCTTTTGCGGAACCATTTTATCATAGAGCAGTGTTATGGTAACACGAATTTGTAACACAAGTGATGGATGATTGCCTCATTGGATGCTAGTTAGGTTGATAAGTTACTCCGCTGCTCGGATATCGAAGCTGATCCGATCCTAATAGGATGGATTTTATATGATCCATACCAAATTTGAGATAGATAGAGTTAGTGGTAAAATCTATCTCGAATTTAGTACAGATATATAATTTTTCACAAATTCTCTTTCTAAAATTAAAAATATATTTATATGTAAAAAAATGATTTTTATAATATTATTAGATCCGATCCATTCAACTCAACCCATTTGTGCATTCGATCATGTCTCGAGATAAATATGGGACTGATGCGGATGATAGCTTATTCATCTCATATCCGATCGGTTGTCATGTTTACCCAATGTACACCAACAACTACCATGTTACACAACACAGGCTGCCGGGAGCAATGAGGGAGTTACAGGCAGTTGCTGTATTAAATTTGTGTCGTCTTGGCATTTGCCTTTTCGAGCAATAGTACCCTTACAGAAAAGGATAGATCTCTTCCTTCCATCACATTTATGGAAACGATACCAGAAGTCACAAGCTTTGAATCTTTTGCGTAGAAGATAGGGAGACGTTGGGATGGTGTTGTTAAGGTAGTTTATATTTTTTTTTTTTTCAGTTAGAACTATTAACAGTCCACTATTTTTATTTTTATCTATAAAATAAGAAGTATTAGTTAGAGCCAGAGTACAAGATCCACTGATCTAGAGTACATTAGTTAGTTGCTGGTCTTCTGGTATAAAGTATGCCAAGTATGTCTTCTTATGTAGATAATCCCAAGCTCTTATGCAGGGGGAAACTGGATTAGCAAGAAGGATTTGAGTAAACATTCATTTTCGTAGTCCCCTATCTTTGACTTTATTTCATATTCAGCCAACAACTCCATTCACATATTATATACGCTATGATTGATCCGAAGTCTTGTGAGACCCATGACATGATTCCTACTTCATAGGTTAAGTGAACATGGATCTCATCCAAGTATCCAATTGAGATGCGTATCATTTAAAAAGCCAGAACATCAGGGGAAGTTTACTTTACAGAGATTGCATTACTTAATTAGTATTTGTCACCTGTTATTAAGCTTAAACTTGAAGTTACACCACCATAATTACGAGCCTTTGTGTGTATTAAAGGTTGGCTTTTAGTCAAAGATTAACCTTCCCTAAGTTCCTTTTTTTTTTTTAAATTATACGCACAATAATTTTTCATTTTTATGTGCATCTCTAACACATGCAATGCTTTCGTTTTTCTAGGGATTATAAATGCATGAAGGAGACCTGGCTTTTTTTTTCTTCTTGAAAGAGAGATGTGCATGAAAAACATGGGCAGACTCTCTTTTCTTTTTTAGATTTTGGGGAACATTAAAACTATGAAGGCTACAAACTTTGGAGTACCTTCAAGCCCTCTCCATCAGTGGAGATATTTGTGTAATACCGGAAGGTGTATAGCTTATGCCTGTAGGGAAAATGTTTGATTACATGAGATAGTGCCTCTTTCTTGGGATCAAAGGCACCTTCAACTTGCGATGCATCCCTGCTGGTGGAAAATTTTCTCCTAAGCAGAAAGGCGGCAACCCAATGGACTTTGAATTTTGCCTCGATGCCGGAAGTAGGACATCATAGACTATACTTATCATCATAATCTTATGCTGATAGAGGAATTAAGGGTCCGCCATCAATAAGTTTTTTTTTTTTTTTGATGAAAATCATCATTAAGTTGTTGTTCAATGTATTCCCATATATCATGAATGATTGATAACAATAGCAGAATAGAAAAGTATAATCCTGCGATGAAAAGAAATTATATCCTATGTGACATGTACAACATAGCTATACACACCATTAATCATAGCCACTTGTTTCTATAGTGGTATACCAAGATGAGTGTTTAATTGATGAATATTAAAGCTTACAGGAGTGAGGGAGGGAGAAATCATATTCTATGTGGCATACACCATATGGCCATATATATCGCTAATTATGGTTGCTTGTTTCTATAAGTTCTATTCACGAGGCATTTATCTTAATGCACTATCATAAGAACAAGCGGTTGTTATTGGCATGTGATGAGGCCGATTGGGAGGTGATACTTGCCAAATAATACAGTGGTTCAGGTGTCGAGATTGGATTAGGGACACTTCAGCAAAAGGGTTGTCACTTTCATAAGCTTGTCTTTGGGAAAACTCTGAAATAGACCCACTTAGGATCCCACAAATTTGAGCTAATATTCAACATCATATTCACATTTCATATTTGATATCCTAATCTTGTGTGGGTTAATATTGATACTGTGATCATGTAAATGAACAATAATGCTGGCTAGCATAGAAATTATATGAGGATCCATACGAGTATATATTTTATCCGATATTGATTATATATTAGATAGATTTTGAATATTTATACAGTATAAAAAAATTTAAATAATATTTTATAGTTAATTTTTTTGGAATGAAATATTGAGTTGTTACAAATAATATTAAAGTGGACCTGAACTATAGCTCATGTGAATCAAGGGATATTATAGTATAAGTTTATTTAGATTGCCCAAATTTTAAATAGAGAAACTAAGTGAAGATTCATGCGAGAATCATTAAATTTAATATAGATTATGCATTGGATAGATCTTGATATCAATATAGGATAAGATAATTTAAATAATATATTTTGACGAGTTTTTTAGATGAGATCTTGAATTATGATAAATTATATCAAAATCTCACATATAAAAATTACATAGCTCGTATATAGGTTTTTTTTTATTACATCATGTTTGTCTAACTTCTTAAAGTATATAGAAATAGAAGTATTCAGATAATTATACACCAACAATGTGACAAGATTTTGTTAGAATATCTTGCTCTTCAAACAAATACATACATATATGCACGCACGTGCGTGGGTGCACGTGTGTGTTTGTAAAAAAAAAAAAAAGAGAAAAGGTAAAACAATGGGTATTTAACTCCATGGTATATCTGTGGCAGAAGCAGCCATTAATATGGACTGTGCACAGATTCTGTACTATTTTTTTATTTTTTAATAAAATTGCTATGATGGGAGGCCTCTGTCTACTTCCAAATTTTAATTTTTTTAAAAAAATATTGATTACACCTTATAGGTAGAGCTTACTCTCTCCGTGTTGTGCTAGAGCGAAATTCTTTGTGGATCGCAGACGGCAAAAAAAATATAAGCACATTTTATTTGATTAATTCATATAATTTTTATTTTTTAATATATATTTAATATTTATAAATTAATTTTTTATTTATTTAAAAATTTTAAATAATAAAAATATTTTTTTTAAAAAAAATATAATATCATGCATTCAAAAAATTAAAATTTTTGGTCATAGAATATCATAATATAATGTAGAATGTCATAACATGCACAGAATATCGTAATTTTTTTCAAAGAATAGAGTTATTTTCATCATTCAAAATTTTCAAACAAAAAAATAAAACCGCAGACATTAGATGTGTATTGAAAAGTGGTTGGACAAAAATATGTAATATTATTATGATATTTTAGACCATATTATGACATTTTAAGCTATATTATGCCACAGAATATCATAATTTTTTCTAAAAGATGGAAGTATTTTCATCGTACAAAATTTTTAAACGAAAAGACCGACTTGCAGACGTTAAATGCACGTTGGAAAACAGTAACTATATGGATCAATCAAATAAGATGGTGTACTCTATATCGAATTTTTTTTACCATCTATGATACACAAAGAATTTCTCTTATGCTAGAACCACGGGTGAACTGGGCTGACGTGAATTAGAAAAAAGAGCAGATGAAAATGACATGATCTTGCCAACGATCAGGTCATTGCTAAACATTGCTCGGCTTCACCAAATTGGACACCGCTGAACATTAAGGGCATTCAATTTCAACCTGCCTATGACAAGGATGTAAGTGAGATCACAGGAAAGATAGTTGAATGTAATAATTTTGTTTATCTCAATTTTTTTTTATCAATTTAATATAATATAACAAGTTATCCCCATTTATAAAAAAAAACGTAACCATTCCCAGGTCCAGCAATTCCACATTTGAAAAATTTTAACCATACTCTCAAAAAATCGTTTTTTTGGGAGGAGGTCCAATTAAGTAGCAGTAGCTTTTTCTTTCTTTTCGTTTTCCTTTTGGCCTGGAAAAGATGCGTCCATTTGTAACAAAACGTCTCCCATCACTTCTATACGAGATCTATACATACGATAAGCAACGGTAAGTTTGTGGGGGGGGGGAGGGGGACTTCATGCTAGGCGTCATCTATACCTAGACTTTGGACTCACGGCTTCGTTGTGGTTTCACCTAGTCTTCGTCCATTTTTAGACCAATTCTCTAGCACGCACAAAAAAATATATTTAGACCAATTCAAGCGGCCCAAGAATCCTTGACCAAGATGCCTACGATTGTGCATTTAGCATGGACTTGCACAAATCTAACAACTCCGGGTCTCTCACTTTCTTTTGTTTTGTCGATAAGGTAACAACTCTGAACTTAAATTCAAGTATAAGAAATCCTGAGCTCATCTCATTTCTTATCCTTATGTCCATGAGTATTGGACTAGAATCCATAATCAACAACCTACAATGGTATATGTAACCATGATCAACCTAGTGCATTGCTGGCGTAAGACTAAATATATGTTCATATGAATCATCACATATTCTTTTCGTTTAAGTCCTCACATCCTCACCAGACTAAAGATTAAATCTATTCAAATCAAACTATATGCATCATGATTGACTCATAATCAACCTCAATGGATTTATACTATAATATCCCCTAGTCCAATATAGGCTCTGAGTCAGATCTGTGTTTATATCATTTGTAATAACTCAAAATTTCATTCAAAAAAATTAGTCAAAACATATTATTTGGATTCTTTATTTTTTTATAAGTATTCAAAATCTATATAGTGCATAGCCAATATGAGATTTATCACATATTCTCATGGATACTCATATATAACTTGTGAATGATGCAAATTAACCATCTAATTTGATCGGATGGAGTGTATCATCAAACCTAGTCATACAATACTTCTCCTTTTTTTTTCCTCTCTCTCTTGCCAATATAGGACACCATATCATGACATCATTAAGTGTTCAATTATTTACATTATTTCAATAGTTTTTCCTAAAGATATATTTCTTTTTTAAAAAAAAAGAAAGTTGTTCTCCACTCTTAGTTAATTAATTGGCAATGGTTGGTCGTTCAATTAATCAACTAGTTGGCTTCACACAAACACGGAGAGCCATACCCTTTGATCGATCAATGATCATCTAAACTAGACTACGTCAAATGCATTAGAAAGCCTAATTATTAAGGATCAAAGCTTCTTTTTCATTGCTAGGTTACCGATAGATGCTTCAATTTATTGTAGTTTGTTTGTGGATCCATAGTGACGGGTGCCGAAAGGTGAGATGTGAATTGGCACAAAAAAAAGGTGATATGATTAACAAATCTTATTGGAGTTGGCCAACTTACTGCGTCCTACCGGAGCTGAGATCAATGGCTACGCATGGCCGGATTGGTGGTGGTGGTGGGATTATGCCTTTGTTTATTCCAGTGGGAGGAATTTAGTGGGTGGAAGTGGATCAAAAGCATGTCAACGCAGCCATTAGCGAACCAAAAAAATTGTTCGAGAGAGAGAGGGAGGTGGGTGGTGGCATCCACTTGGTAGGGACACAAATAAAAGGCTACACCCCATCTTCCTAATTTTTATGTGAGTGGGAAGCTAATGCCCTCCTAGAAATAAAGATGAAGTGGCTTTGATTTAATAAAGTCGTGCATCTATCAGCAGTGCCTCACAATGACAACTTTTAGTGACAAGGATTCCTCTAAAACCTTTATAGATGGCGTATCAAACTGTCATTAAGTGGAGCTGTAAACTATTAAGCGAACTTAATAGTGTGTATATTATGGAATATCACTCATAGGTATGTCTGCCATTTCATCAACTTAATCATCACCCTGGATCTC
The DNA here is from genome assembly GCF_000442705.2 of Elaeis guineensis. Lineage (NCBI taxonomy): Eukaryota > Viridiplantae > Streptophyta > Magnoliopsida > Arecales > Arecaceae > Elaeis > Elaeis guineensis. Next base: position 9,147,077 of record NC_026004.2, on the reverse strand, counting down.
TGAGTCCCCTTGGACGACTCCTAGTGCTTTTGTGGACACTTTTTAAAACCTATGGTGGTTGACAAGCATATATATTTCCGGTCTCTGAGGTCGTGGTATCACATCCTTGTGCTCATCTCCAACCTTATGGTAGGGGAGAATGCGAGACGTGGCAGTTCATGTTATGCCACCACCCATGCATGATATATCTGGATCTAAAGTGCTCACAGTGTAAGATCCTCGTACTTAATTTTTCCTGTGTTGCAGCACATAGCAACTATGCAAGACGTTTGGCAATCGCAATCTATAACGTATTATTTATGCAAGTTATTTAAAAACGATAATGGATCCTAAGACTATCCTGGATATATATAACCCACACCTGATCACTTGTCCCCGAGCTAGATTGAAAAAACGAAAAAAAAAAAAAGAACTTGGCGTAGCTGATGGTCCCATCTACCAAACATGACTTGTGATCGTCCCATCTACCAAATATGATCAATGACAAATGGATCCAGTTGAGCTGGGACACACATTAGTCGTCAGCGTGTGGTGCAGGCCAATTATTAAAAGGTTTTTTATGCTTGTTAGCAAATTACAGTAAGCATTTCATTTGTTATCCCAATGAACGAGGTCAACTATATTATCTCATCCCGTTTGGCATTTCTCTCTTTTTATATATGTGAGATGTTCTAATTTTCAAACTTAGAAAGTGACTACCTAAATAGGGGATTTCATCGAGCCACGTCATTGCTAGAATTTCATTAAAAACTAAAGAAAATAATACCAACAACCTCTGTGGTGACAGTTCCATATGTTACATTTTTTGAAATAAAATCAAAGTTTAGATTAGCAGGTTTCAGGTTTGAGTCTCGGATGTCGAAATGGAGTGCCTGCTGTAAAGAAGCAATAGGACTTAAAATAAAAAATAAAAAAGACCCTAATCTAGGGTTATTATTTGATTATCATGGTATGAGTGCACATATATGTCAGGCTGTGAGATGGCCAAATGCTGGATTGGATCCACCACTTGAACTAGTTGACCTTTAATTTGCAGGAGGCATGTTCCATGCCTTCATACCTTCCAATTCAGCAGAGCTAATCCAATGGAGAAAGACTTGCTATGGGTCAGCTTATTATATATAAATAACAAGAGCAATTCAAACTTTTCTTTGTATTTAATAATGTATTTATTTACAAAACCCACTAAGATTTCGGATAGAGCACATTTGTAAGCTTCATTTGGCCAAGGATCACTGTCATGGGAAGTTTCCTTGTTGACTTTGTAAGCTGATGAGGGCTACATTCCACTATCTGGGTTTTGACTTGGAAAATAGAATAGCGAACCACGCTATGTAACATGGGCGCCCTGTCACCTTTTTCAGCCAAGTTTTTCTTTTTATTATTATATTATTTTTTGCATGGCAGGCTAACTGGATCTGCCTGCAACTTGACCAGTCAACTGAACACAATGCGTCATTCCAAATCTTTTTTTTCTTTTGGTAAATGTTCCAAATCCTTTTTGTCTCCATGGTTGACTTGATTAATTTAGCTGGTCCTTGGATTAGTCCTCTGCAATGCACATGCCCCAGAATAGGCTGAAAACTAAAGGAAACAACTTCGAAAGGCGTTCTTTCTGCTTACGAAAGTGCCATGCAATCTCTTATCTTGGTTTCACGTTTTAATATCTCTCCAAGTAATTAAACAAATCCAAGGCCGGCCTTAATATATACTTCAGTTTTCATATAACGAACCAGAGGTAAAATATAGTCAACCATGACAATATCTGCACCAAACCATGACCGAATCACACCAAGGCATAATTGAACTAGACTAGCCTTCCTTCCTCCTTCTTCTTCTTCTTCTTTTTGGTGATGAGAGAGTAAGAGAGATTATGGTTGCATTTGGTGCACCGTCAGATAATTTTAAAAAATAATCTGAATTATCTTTAAGATAGATTGCTATCATTAAATTATCAGTAATATTAATTATTATGTTTGGTATATATAGGTAATATTGCAGTAAATTTACTAAAAATCTTAATTTGGAATGTATGGTATGATAATCAGATTATCGATAATATGAAATCAAATTCCTAAAATACCCCCTTAACCTTATAATAATAATAATATATTACATTATATTATAAATTATGATATTTATGTAATTATTAGAATATAATATAATATATTTTAATATTATACTATATTATCATATAATATTATATTATATATTATATTATATTAATAAAAGATATTATTATAATATAATAGTATAACAATATAATTAATATATTGTTATATAAAATAATATTTGTATAATATATATTACAATATATTAATATAATATATAATATTATATGATAATATAATAATAAATTATTATATTATAATATAATATATTATTATATATAATAATATTATATTATATACTATGTTATATAAAAGATATTATTATAATATATTATAATAATAATATAATATAATTTATTGTTATATATAATAGGATTTATATTATATATATTATATATTATTGTAATATAATCTAATTACTATAAAAATATAATAATATTATTATAATAGTATATTATATTATATTATTATATATAATAAGGGGAAGGTGAGAGTCGTCGGGGGAAGAGGGGTAGCGGGATGAATTTTGTGTAATTTTTTTTTGAGATATAATTTGATCCAAAAAAATTTTTACAACATTGCCAAACAAGTGATAATCTGGATAGCTACTTCTCCTCAAAGCAATTCAGATTATCTCTTGAGAAATAATCTAGATTATCAAGGTAATCTGGATTTAATCTGGATTGTCATCCAAAAAGCATATCAAATATAGTAATCTGGTATGCCCACTTTAAATTTCTAGCAATTTGAATAAATTGTAGCTACTAAATGCAACCTAAGAGGGAAAAAGAAGAAAAAGACCGAGAAAGGTGTGAGCATTGGGATCAACTCGATCATGTGGAAGTATTTAACTTTTAATTGGATCCAACTATTTCTTGCCCATCCTTCTCTACTCGTGTTAGCCACAACCCTAGAACACGTGTGCTGGGGGGGGGGGGGGGGGGGGGAGAGAGAGAGAGAGATCATTAAGCATCAAGTGCTTTCGACGGGGAACACTGGCTGTGCTTCAACGATAGCCTATAACTTATCGTGCCAGCACCAAGTTAAAGTTCAAGATACAAATCCCTGGTAATACTCGTAATGCATCACACAATACATTGCATCACACGCACCATCCATCACATAATAGATGATTACATACGGCCACACGCAACGTGCATCATATAATTTGCATCCACATATGATCATATGCGATCCACCGTACCATATGATGAACCATAGAGGATCCACGCTCTGTTGGCTCAATGGTAATCTATAACATTATCGTATGATAGGTGTCGTTCCTTTTCTTTTCTTTTTCTTTTCTTTTTGCGTGTGTACAAAGTCAGTGGCCAAGGGGCGAGTGTTAGAGTCTGAGATAAGGTACATCATATCTGCCTATACAAAACATCAAACCCACATCAGCTGGAATATCGTCCAGAGAGCAACATACAGCTGGCCGCTGAAGGGCCTTCGCTGCCGCACAGTTATAGGCGATTGATTGACCACATCTTAAATGAACAAATTACGTTTTCTTTACATACTAAGGCCAGTTGCTTGCCTCAACTGGCCATGGTCACGTTTTTACAAAAGCCCAATCCACAAAAATGATGGACTCCAAATCTGAGTGCATTTCTTATGGTCTGCAATAGTCTTATGTAATTATCAACTATTTTTGGTGATTCAAATCAAACTAAAACTTACTAAATTCTGCAAACAAGATACCAAACTATCATTCAACATGCTTTCCAGGCCCCAGTAGGAACTTTTCTATCCCTCCCCGCCCCCCCGCCACACCCCCCCCACACCCCCCCCCAAAAAAAAAAACAAAGGTAACAGATCATATAGGATCTCCAGCTAAAATAGATCTACATCATCACTAGACCCCCAGGAAGAAAAACCTAAGCACTCAGTGTTTTCTGTGACAGGTTTTTCATATTACATCTGAGAAAAAACACACTCCCAGTGATACACTCATCAATTATTATCAATAGAAGGTCTTTGCATTTCGATATAAATATGAAATAAAGTTCAGATATGCAGCAAGTGGTAGATATATGGGGCAGAATTGGTAGAAGGCAACAAAAGCTGATACAGAGACATGACACATTGTTATACTTGGAAGTTTAAACAGTCAACTCCATCCTAGAAACAAGAATTCCATCACTATCTGCATAAAGCCACTCACCATCACATATCCTCGTTCCAGCAATATTCACCGGCACATGCTTTTCTCCGAATCCCTTCTTGTTGGCTTTCATCGGATGCGAAGCTAAAGCTCTTACCCCAATATCGCAACCATTGATCTCATCAACATCCCTTATGCAGCCATTGACCACTATACCAGCCCATCCATTGTTCTGAGCTTGTTGAACAGGGTTGCCACCCAATATAGCACAGCGCATGCTTCCGCCACCGTCCACAACCAAAACTCTACCATTACCTTTCTCCTCAAGGAATTCCCTCACAAGAACGTTGTCCTCAAAAACCTTGAGAGTGACAATGGGACCAGCAAAAACCTGCCGCCGGCCATAGATCTGGAAGATCGGTTGAAGTGCTCGAAGCTCACCATTTTGGATTAGGTGTGCGTTTGCATCACAAACCTCAGCAGTGGCCAACGGTAAAGCTGCCATTGTAGTGTTAAACTATAGTACCTTCAAGAAAGAAACCTGCATTACCATTATCAAATGCTCGCAATGGTTCTTTTCAACAAAATTCATCAGGAGAAAAATGCCATATCAGTGTAGCAGTGCCTTTGAAGACACCAAAATATGTTAAGTTGATAACCATGATATGTTAAGATTAGATAGAATCACATCAATGCCCTCTCTGACGGAAAAAAACCAATCACAACTATTTGAAGCAACAGAATGAAATGGTCAATTCAATTAGCACAAATATTCCACATGGCCAGCCTAGCATTATAAATCTATGGCTTTCTTGAGCTTCATTGAAACAGAAAAAGATGCCCACCATTACAGAAGCAAAGGTGAAGTGTTAAGCTCAAGCAAAACTGCCTACATGAGTTTCACTAATTGAAAATTATTTGCAGTTTGTGAGGCCAAGGTTGCAGCGGAAACTTACCACAACTCGTTATACAGGTTAGCAATATCTAAATCAGGATTACTTCTAACCAGAGTTTCCTAAGCTATGACATTTTAATACTAGTTAGAAACTAGCAACACTAATTCTTATGTCTAAACAGAAAGAAGTTTGTTTTGCAGCCTCTGAAGAATCTATCAACTGTAATTACAAGTGAATCTGCACTTAAAGCAAAAACAAGACCGAAACACCCCTTGCCGCTACCACCATGACTGCACTGTTCTGTTCCACTCTCCTCTTTCTTAATCGTGATTCATGCCCTAGGTGATTGGATCAGGCTAGATTGGCTAGGCCAAGTCTCAATGGCTGGGCTGGGCTCAGGCTGAATATTTTAGGCCCGAATTTCAGCCAGAGAGGGCTTAGGACGTGGACCCTTGATCCCTTGCTTAATCCTGCACCAGATGATGCACAAGTCTAAATGCAAGCAGAAGTACCCTTAAAAGCTGACAACCTAGATTGGTTATACTTGGCATTACATAATATATCGTGGAAGATGAACATGGCAAAGAAAATGTGACCAAGATGGGCCAATGGTAAGAATAGGACAGATTTGACAATGAATTTGAGTTAAGGATGTGATTGTTTTATTGAAAGAGAGCTTCTGACAAATTGATTGAGGTACATAAGCCACAAGGTTATTTGACTATATCCTGCATCATTTTAGTCAAACTTTCAGACACAAGTAATACATGACATCTACCATGTGTATAGACCTTGTCAGACTTCCAAATCACTAGACCAAACACAATTATCAACAATAAAAAGCACCGCTGGGTTAATTAATTGCTAATGGCAAGAGATCGCTTTCAGGTGAAGGCACATGGGAGTTTCAGATAGCTACAACATGTTAATTCTTTTGGTTTTTGTTGGTATTAGCATTTAGATATGCATTTTATAAGTTATGAGGACATAGATATAGAAATGAAGGTCATAGGTTATAAGTACAACATTGAATTATTGAATTCAACATGATTTTTTATGAAATTGCAGAAACTAATATATTTGGTTGCCCTTTTTAGGCAAGTTTAATAATTTATCTGATTTCACACTTTAGTTTGATTCAATGTTCTAATAAACTAAAGAAAATATTTATGAAGCAATGTCAAGTTGTACCGTATAAGTGCATTGGAGCTACCAGCAAAAAAGAACAAAGCTTGAATTAGTTTTAAAGGGTAAAGATAACAAACTAAGAACCACAAAGTTCTAGCTTAAAATTGTGGAATGTGATTAAAACAAAAAAAAAGCTCAATTCTAAAGCATGCATCCTAAGATCAGAAAACTTTATAACCTTATAAAAAGGCTCAATAATCATTTGGACGTATTCTAACTGTGGGATACGATCAAAAAGAGCTCGATTCTAGAAGTGAGCATTCTAAGATCAGAAAACCTTAAAACCTTATAAACAGACTCAACAATCATTTGGACGTATTTTAGATGAACGTGTTATAATTCATGATTTTTCCTTGTTAATAGACAAAGTGTATTACAATATTATAAGATATATCGAATAATCTGATTTTAACTTCTGATTATCCCCTTGACAGCTAACAGAAGAGCAGAGAACAATTATATACAAAAGAACAAAAATGTGAGCTATAATGCAAGACACACACACACAGACACACACAGATGCATGCATACATACATACATACATATATGTACATCTCACAAAACCCCAAAACATTAGGTTTTATGGGATATGTAGTAGCCCATGATTTTTTGCAGAACTTGCTCATATATGATCTGAAATCCCACCTTCCTAATGAACGAACCATGATACCCAACCATATCCTCTTATCATGGGAACTCCCTTCTTCCCCTCTTCCATCACCCTACTCTCATCTTCCTTCCCTCCCTTCCTCCAGCATCCATCACAATTTCCACTTCTTCTTTATGTTTCACCTTTCTTCTTATCATCTCCTTCATCCAAACTACCCTCATCCTATACTCTGCCCATCTTTTCAATCTCCATACCTCCTCTTCTCTCCCCAAATAGCCCTATTCTATGCCCATCCTTTTTGCACTTCCTGCATCAAAATAATAAACTCCATTATTATCTATATTTTTTGACACCACCTAAACCCTTCTACCACCCAACAATATACTAAATAATTTAACCATGCTACTATCACTATTTAAGAACCTGCTCTTATCAAAATCAGATTTCACAAAATTAGTTTTCATATAACCAGCAACCAAAAAGGTCCTTAAACTTGATAAACAAAATACAAACTTAGGAACTGACCTCAACATCAAACATGACGAGTGATGCAGGATGGGGTGCAATCTAGAACCAGATGTAAATTGATCTAACCTCATATCTATAAGCCAAAATTTTCTCCAATATTTCTTTGAGCAATAATTTGTGCCAATATTTTTGCTTCTATTTTGTTACCAACTGATGCAAGGGGCTTTGCCAGCTATCTGTACCAAGATCCACGGAGCCGATACTAGACCCGTGCCAGCCGGCCGGCAGTACGAGTCAATGCGGATCCGTACCGGATCAAACTAGTGCGAGACGACACAAAAGTGAATAAAGGAACTGAGGAATGAGAGAAAGAGGAGAGGAGGGAGGGGAAGGGAAAAAGAGGAGGGAGGGAGAGAGTGGCCTAAGGAGACGCCGGTGGTGGTCACAAACAGGCAACGAGTGCACTCGGACGGCCATCAAGGTCTTTGTTTTCTTTGCTAAATCGTAGCCAAGAAAGAGTGAAAGAGATATAGAAAGAGGGGCGAGGGAAAAAAAAGGAGGAAGGAGAAACCGACAGAGAGACCATTGGAGGGCCTCCGACTGGCCGTCATGGCCGTCGGACGACAAAATAGCAACCTACGGCTCCACGGATGTGAAACGGGAGCGATCGCCCCTATTTCACCGATGTTTTTTAGAAAAGTCCGACCACAATGAAGCCGGAAATGAATTTGCTAGCTTCACTATTCATCTTTGTTTTAAAAAAAATGTGATGAATAGGAGTGGTCGCTCCTATTCCACAATCGCGACTCCGCCCATACTTTTTCCGCCATCTAGTAACCACGGCAGCCATATGACGACCTCTCCACCGGTTGCACCTTCTTTCGGTACCCACGCTTCCCCCCTCTCTCTGTCTTTCTCGATTAAACATCCTATCGGACGACACAGAGCCGCGGAGGCCTCTACAGCCCTTTGGCGACCTTGACAAGCCACCACCAGCTCTCCGATGGTGTCATTCCCTCTTTTCCTCCCCTCCTCTCTCTTCCTTTCTTTCTGTCTTCTTCATCCGGTGTTCTGATTCGAAGGCCGAACCATCCTGATTTGTGGCTGATACCGCTCGGAATGCTTGGAACCGTCTAGTTCAGGATGGTTTCGCAAATCATTACTCTGTACCTATATTATTAACCAAAGTACACCCAAGCACAAATAGGGAGAGCCAATTATAATTCAAAAATTGCTGCCTTAACTTGCATGAACAAGAGTGCACAATGCTTTGATATTAACATTTTCTTTCTTGTTAAATCAGCACAAACAAATGTTCTGCAACCTTGCTTCCATCATGTCTTGGTTCACAACTCTTAAACAAGTTCTATGGAGACATCAAAGTTTCAATTTATACCTGAAAAGATTTGCTTAGAAAACTTGCAACTTCTATGGTTACGTAGCCTCCAAAAGTGGATTGCTACCCTTACACCAAATAGATAAAATAAAGAATTTACCCCAAGAAACCAATGTAGTAGACAAGGTAAGATGGTTAAGTTACAAGGATGCATCTATCTATGTGAATTCAAAGTGGAGCCTGGTTTCTATCCGTTGTCAGGTTCAGGTATGCAATTGTTACACCCTTCTTGAATTCAAATGATGCATTAACTTTCAATTTATAACAATTCGAAAGTTATTTAGGATATAGGATTTGTTTAGAAGAGCAAGCATGGGGATTAAATATACAACTTTTTAACTGAAAAGGACCTACAAATTTGTAAACTTTGGATTTTCCAAGCAATATCTAAGTTGATAAGGCTGCATGCCCCTTGCATGGCATTATGTGGCAATGCTTGCCACCATACAAAAAATTCATTTGAGATTGACTGGAAGTGTCAGAATATATGAATGGGTTAACTGTAGAGTTGTATAACTACAATTTGAAATGATTATATCAACACTGTGATTGCTAATACATTACCAGTCTCCTTGATTTTAACTTCCTTGGTGGCATAACTTCGAAGTACAATCTAAAACTAATAAATCTGATGCATGGAACAAAATAAGAAGATCCCTCACTCCCAATCAAAATGCAAAAATGAAACATCCATCATGTTTATATTAATCATCATGAGCATATGACAATCATACTACCATCACTGCATCAAAATGATAGATGAATGATATTAGAAAATGGTGTACAATTTACTTCGTAATGGTCTTCACTATATCTTCAACAGAAAAGCAAAATTGTAATGACCCAAGACCTCACCCTAAAAAAGACCAGCCAAAAGTTGTAGTTTGGGTTCCTTGGCACTACATAAGTACCCACTATCTTTGCAGTGCATAATCAATCAAAGACTTAGCATACACCTACACAGGTCATCACATACTCTCATCGCTAAAACCTTGGTCTTCTCACAGGGCTAAGAACCCAATCTCAAAAACAACCACAAACACCACAACTGGCTTGTGGTTTGCCTCAAAAAAGCCCATGCAGCAGTGCCCCCTAGTCCACATGGGCCATGAGATCTGCTCTAATATCATTTGCAACAACCCACAAGCTCAGCTAAAAAAGACGAGCCAAAAGTTGTGATTGCAATTCCACTCCTTTTTGAACTAAACAAAGAAAGACGTTCTGGACTTTCTGTTTGAGGAGAGAACAAATGAAGGAGATAGATGCGATTCATCAACAAAAAATGCATTAGTACCCAATATCTCCTAAGCACACAATTGCTGTGGGACTAAATACACACCCACACAAGTCCTCATATAAACCATAGTATAACTTCCATGCTCCTTATTCAGATCGTCAATAAACACTAGATTAATAGCACGATCATATTCATATTTCATTTCTTCAATTTCTGGAGTACTCTAACTTTGATACAATGGACTTCATAAATGCCCAAAGTAGAAACAAGGTTCACATATTGGCATATGTAACTTGAAATGTGACAAGATACATGAAAGGATTTATAATGAGAAGGAACTGCAGCTAATACAGGACTATGACAGAAGACCATGTCAGAAATAACAAGCATCTATATACTAGACCAAACTTTGTTTTCACTATGCCAGAGCAAGTGGGAAGTATGGTATCCAAGAATCAAACGATTATTGAGTATATCATTCGGGAAACAAACTCAAGTTGCTCTCCCCAATAATACAAAACATATGTAAAGGGCCATAAAACCATAAGGAAACATTTGTCACATATGCAAAATTCATATTTCCTGGAGCTATATACCTACTGTGTCACACCACTTCAGATTGTCACTCCAGCATATTGTTTCTTAACTACATCCTCACCCTGATTTGTTTCTGGGAGATCCAAGATCTTCGAATGGCCACTCCTGATTGGGTATATAAGATGAACTCGCAGTGGACTAGTTGATAGCCAAGTACATAGTGATTTCCGCATAGCTTTCATACATTTCACACAAGTTACCTAATTCCATTTCTAAACATTTCTAGTTTCCCAGATGTGGGACATATTTTTTACCAATTTGCTGATTTCGTTTGACAAGACAGTTCCAGCTTTCACCTTTTTTCCAAAGTGGCAAGCATGAAGCATGGAGCCCAAACCCCTATCCTTGCAAGGGATCAGAGATTTCAATTAAACGCACTTACCTCCTTAGTTGCCAAAACCAGGAGCCGGTGCAGCGAACTCGATATTTTTAGAAGCACTTAAGAAAATTTTTAAGAAGCAGGTGTGGGTTCAAGATTGCGGGGGGACTCCAACGTAGATGCCTTACCCTAGGTAGAAGATCCTGACTACTAAGTACACCTTCAGTGCCAAGCATCTTACTAGTGGATTAGTTGGGTATTGACTATAGAGACTACATATATCAAGTAAAAAATCACCCATGGAATGCATATATAAATGAAAGAATTCAAATTAGGATGCCGAGAAGATAAACAACATACGCTCCTGAACAGAATCTAGGTCAAATCTTTCATCTGGAAATGACATCAAAGTGCTATCACCGCATAAATAATATTGCTGCAGTTATTAATCTAATACTTGCATCCTCTAGAACCATGTTGTTCCCTATCTCTGATGCCCCACTAGTCTTGTGGCAAGCCATTTGCATGCTTTCACAATTGAAAGTAGCTCAAGATCTGATAATCCCCAAAAAGTTTGGGATATTTAAAGATCATCCTTTTCTAAGTTAATTACAGGATCATTCATATGTGTAAGGTCGGGATTCCCCTTCCGAATCTATAACCTATTATTAAAAAAGCAGCTATCTTGCGGTCAAAAAACAGAGAATAACCAGCAAAAAACATCACCAAATAATCATGACTTAAAACAATATCATCATGATTGTAAAGAGTAACAAAAAACCATGCGAACACCCAAAATCGGCACGGTGACCACTAATTATTCTCTATAATAACCAGCTAAAAACCCCACGAAACAGAGAAAAAACTCCCCAATAAACCCCAACAATCAAGAGATGTCAGACCAAAATCGAGGATTATAAGAGAAATATCGAAGTCAAGAACGGGATCAGCATGCTTACCTCGAGAACACCGAGGTCAGAGAGATTCGGCTGCTTCTCGATTTCGTTCCAAAGGGAGAGCTTTATGGGAAAGGATGGGAGCGCGGTCGGATTTCGTGCGACGCAAGGCTTGGAATCGGAGGAAGAAGAAGAAGAAGCCAGCGGTGGAAGGTATCCTCCTCCGCGTGGGGCCGCGTCTTTTGTTCTGGAGCCGAGACGCAGAACAAGAGGAGCGACGATGTGCCCAAAAAAAAAAAAAAATTGGCGACCGGTTCTCGGACTTAGCCATTTTGGGTACACGTGTCGGCCGATCGGATTATGTCTGGCCTGTCTCGAATTGCGAGCCAAATTGCGGATACGGTGATGCATTGGTCGCCCGGACTGTTAAAACTGTAAAAAGATCAGCTTGCCGCTGCTTGGACAGCGATGAAGGGCGGTGTTGACTTAGATGTGTTTCACGATAACGCGGGCAGCTGGATCCGGTCTAACCAAGTTTTTTTTTTTTTTTTTCGGTAAAAAATCAAGATTTATTTAAGGTAAGATTTCGGTCAAGGGTTTTCGACCGGGGGTTTCCGACCAGTTCACATGGCTTACGTGGCATCGAACAATTGGTGACGTTTACAGATTGTCCATGATGCCCGTCGAGACCCGAGCACCAGAATTCACGTCGAATCCATGAGAGGAAGAAGGACGTGAGAGGTGATGTCCGGCACGAACCCCTTCATTATTGTTAGTTTTACATTACAGTTAAACATGGTTACAGTTATTTTTGAATTTGGGCCTTGCCCATTTCCCTAAAGAAAAGGAAATGAAAAAAAGGTTGCTTTCTTGGATTTGTATGGACTAAAAATATATATGAAAAATAATAAAAAATGATTGATCTTACTTTGTGTCGATGCATTCTTATAATCTATTGTTGCGGCCAATCGTCTCGTCGCCCGATCGCCGGGAAGCGTGCACCTGCAAAAGGAAGTCCGCACTGACCGGAGGCGGCTCCGGCAGGGACCCTCCGACGGTCAAGTCAGAGAGGTGACTGGGCAACAGTGAAATGCAGACGGAGAGCTCTGAGAAAGAGAGAGAGAGAGAGGGAGAGGAGCGAGCCTGCGTATATGGGAGAGACGGGCGGATCCCCCCTTTGCACTGTTGCCTTCCCCGGTATATATAGTGGAGCTAGGTATGGCGCCGTCATTAATGGCGCGGACAAGTGAGGAACTGTCAACTCACCGTAGGCTGTCAGAGCCGCCGTGAAAACGTCATGTCGCCGTGTGGCCGTCTAATCACCAGGGTTGACCCGGCTCTCGACGGGACAATGCCCCTAGGTAACTGTGCCGCATGTCCGTGTCAGAGCTGACAACGTCTGGCGGCTGTACGGTGGTTGGAGGAGCCGACCGACCCAAAGTCGGTAGCCAGCTAAGTGGTGTCGGGCTCCTCCATCGGTCGGCGAGCATCATGTAAGTCGGCCATAGAACCTCGGGGTTCAGTCGGTCGGGATGGATACGCCCGATATACCCCCAGTCGGCGATGGGCCGTTGGACGGACGGCGGTTAGCCGCTGATGGCATCCGTCAGTCGGTCGGGCGGTCGGGCCCTCCGACAGTCGGGCGGGCGGGCGATCGGGCCCTCAGGCAGTCGGTCGGGCCCTCCGATCGGTCGGCGATGGGCCGTTGGACGGCCGGCGGTCGGGCCCTCCGGCAGTCGGTCGGGCCCTCCGATCGGTCGGCCCCCCCCCGGTAGTCGGTCGGGCCATCGGTCGGTCGGGCCCTCCGGTAGTCGGTCGGCGGGTATCCCCCAACAGTTGCCCCCCTCCACTCCCAAGTCGGGTGGTGAGCAGGCCGATGCTTCCATTCGGGCAGCAATCCCGGACGACTGGGAGTGGATTTGTCGCACGTGTAGATCCGACCGTACTGCCGGATGATCCGATGTCAGACGCCTCATGAATGCCCAGCGATCCGGACGTCCAGTCGATGTCAGAAGTCACGTCGGCGTCAGGTGTCAGATGCCCTGTCTTGTCGTCGTCAGTCGTTACGTCGGTGTCAAAAGATCGGGCGCCGGACGATACGGCGTCAGTCGATCGGATATTCGGCGCCGATCGCGGGAGAGAGGGCCGCTGTCAGGCGTCCCATCAGGAACGCGAACCGGCGCGGGCGCGTGAATGCAGGTCCGCGCCCCGCGTGCCGCGTGTCAAGGTGGTTGGCCGGCGCCCCCTCCGGCATTTAATGCGGGCGGTGTTGCCGTCCCGGGGCGGGGCGCGCCGAATCCTCCGCCAATCGGTGGGCGCCACGCGTCGCGCATCTGCAGGTCTTCGGTCGGCGCGGAAGGATCTCGGCCGTCGGTCGACCCTATATATATAGGACCTCCCGGACCCTGACCCACATTTGCAACATTTCGCTGGGGAAACTCTGTCCGGGCGATTTTTCAGTCGTCGCGGGCAGAGCTCTTCTTCGCTTGCGGAGGGTCCATCCGGTTCGTGGTCCCCCCCTTCTCCTCCTTCCTTCCTTTCTTCTCTTTCGGTCCCTGCATAATGACCAGGAAACCGACTCAGGGGGCTCGGTCGGGGAACCCGACCGACGACTCCCGATCGGCTCCGGAAGATGAGGCCTCCTCGCTTTCGGGGCCGAATGTCGATCGGCTTCGGGAGCACTATCGCATCCCGGAGCAGTTTCGGCTCTCCGCTCCAGGGGCCGACGGTCGGGTCAACAACCCTCCGCCTGGCGATCTGGCGCTGTACGTTGAAGACCTTCGCGCGGGTCTTCGACTTTCGATTCCGGAGTTCGTCCGGAATCTACTTGATTACTACGGACTCTGTCCGGCGCAACTGGCGCCGAACTCTGTTCGGTTAATCATTTCTTTCGCGCTGTTGTGTCAGCTCTTGCCGACCAACCCCCGCGTTTCACTCTTCCGGGCCTTCTTTGTGCTCCGACCCCACCCTAAAGCCCGAGGGTGGTGGCTCTTCAACCCCCGGAAGGGTCTCGCTTTCATAACTGGTCTTCCGTCGTCCATTCATGGATGGAAGAACCAGTTTTTCTTTGTTTCCTCCTCTTCTTCTTGGGGCTTTCCTTCTCGTTGGGGTATACCCCGAACCGAGGCCAATGACAACAGTCGGGTGGATGCGGACGACCGGGAGGACTTCCACCGACTGAAGGACATGTCGATACCGAAGCAGAGGGAGCTTGTTACCGAGCAAGCTCTCTATGACGCCGGCTTGAGTCTGGTCCCCCGAATAGGTATCGCCCGATCCTCCGGCTTTTCTTTTTGTTCATCTTTTGGTCGGCTTTTGGCCCAGCCTCTAACTCTCTTGTCGGTATTGCAGGGACACCACCGAGGATGAGGCCGACTGATGCCGAAATTCGGCAGTTCGCCACGAGGAAGAGGCCAGCGTCGGGGGCCGGCCCTTCGCGCTCTGCAAAGAAACCAACCCCAGCTCCGCCAACCGTCGAGGCGTCGGCGACCGATCAGTCGGAGCCGGTCATAGCCCTCGTGGCTCCGATGGTCCCAGCTGAGGAGAGGCCGACTGAGGAGGCGGCCGAAGAAATATCGGCGGTTTCGTCGGTGCGGGTGGAGCCGGATGACGTTCGGGAAACCGAACATCATCCGGCGGCGTCCGTTGGCGCAACGGGGGGCGCCGGGTCGAACTCCAGCGTGCCGTCGCTGCCAGTCCCGTCGGTCGGGGCAGCTGATCGGGGGAAAGCCCCGATGGAGCCCGCGGAGGAGGATAGGTCGGGGAGTCGTTCTATGCCTCCCAGCGCATACTACCCCGAGGGTGCGTCGGCGTTGGCCGACCACAACCTTGCAAGGAGGTTGTGCCAAGGGATCCTCCTCCCAGCCGACGTAGAATCGCTGCGGTCTCGGCAGGTGGCCGAGATGCTGTCGCGGTTCTACCCGATGATGGTTGAGGTAAGCTTCGCGTCACCCTTCTTTTGACTTAGAAATTTTTCTTGTCATGCGATTCTGATGAGGCCTTTTGATCGGCAGCTGATCTTCACAATGTCCGAACTTGAGGCCGGGTACCGAAGGTTCGGCAATGTTCGGGCAGCCTTCAAGGAGAAGTCGGCGGCGGTCGAAGCTGAAAGGGCGATGTTGGTCGAACAACTCCTGCAGTCGGCCGACCGAGAGGCCAAGTTAGTCGACGAGGTCTCCCGGCTTGGGTCCGAA
This sequence comes from Elaeis guineensis, assembly GCF_000442705.2. NCBI lineage: Eukaryota > Viridiplantae > Streptophyta > Magnoliopsida > Arecales > Arecaceae > Elaeis > Elaeis guineensis. The sequence continues at coordinate 9,131,058 of NC_026004.2, read as the reverse complement.
CTACAGTCGGCCAAGAAGGAGGCCAGGCACAAAGGTCGGGCCGTGCGTCGTCTTCGACGCGAACGGGATGGCGCAACTGCCGAACTTCAAGGGGAACGCGAGCAACTTCGGGTCAGCCTGGAGAAGCTCACGGAAGCCGAAGAGGAGCTGTCCATCGCCCAGGTCGACGCCGAAATGGCGAAGGTCGAGGCGGAGTCGGCGAGGCAGGAGCTCGCCCGAGTTGAGGACGAGGCAATGTCGGCGAGGGAGTCGGCCGATCGGGCGGTGGAGGACTTCCGGTCCTCCGACCGATACCGGGAGGAGATGCTCGAATCGGGCTTCGCCTCATACCGGGTCGGGTTCGAGGACGGTCGGGATGCCGTCCACGCCTTGTACCCGGAGTTGGATGTCAGCCGCGTCGTCCCGCCGCTAGCCGAGGAGGAAGGAGCCGAAGGAGAAGGAACGGAGGAGATGGCCGACCAGCCGTCGGGAGGCGTCATCGTGGTGGAGGAGACCGTCCCGGAGCAGGTGCCGACCGAAGTTCCTTTGCCGACCGAAGCCCACCCCTCGACGGCCGACCCAGCGCCGCTTATGGCCGAGACGCCGATCATCCCCGATCCTCCGTCGGTCGAAGAGATCGACTAGGACGGATGATCGGCCCTGCCGACCATCTTTACTTTTTGTCTTTTTGAAAATACATGTAATCGGGCTTCGACCCGACTCTGTAATTTCTCTTTATCAACGAATGAAACTTCTTTCTTTCTCTTCTTGTTTGTAATGCCGACTATAACTGTGATGTCGAACTTTAGTCGCTAACTTAAGTAAGCCACTAACTCACATGAGTCGGTAGGACTCCGGCAACTTGCGCAGCCCTGAAAGTGGAATGGGTCCTGACTTTAGGTCGGCTTCCAATAGTCGAAGCCGTCAGTCGGGTGCATCTATTGAGTCGGGAGTCGACCGAACCTGGCAAAGGTTCGGTAGCCAGACTTCCGTAGATGCACTTAGTCGATCGTCGTCCGGCGCAGTGTCGGGGGCACGATAGTAAGTCGGGTCCCCATGCTCTTGCGTCGGGTTCCATATCTTTTGACAGACGGTGGCAAGCCGAATGTCGTTCAGCCGGCCGTAGGTCGGTCGGCGAGTCGTGGGTGCGACTAAGGTCGCGTCGTGTGATAGACGATGGTAAGCCGAATATCCCTCGACCGGCCGTAGCCTGGTCGGAAGTCGCGACAATAGTCGCGTGGGCTTTTAGCCTTTCTTCGGTCGGGGACCGATCGGCCTGTCGGCCGATGGATTTTGCCCGAAAATTCGACCGTAGAAGGAGTATGAACTCCCGTCGCAACAGCTGCATCGGCCTTTGGGCGGATGTGTTGCCGAAAGTCGAAGGAGTGTAACTCCCGTTCATAAGAGTCCGTCGGCCCTTGTGAAGGTCCGACGAGTCGTCGAAGGAGTGTCGACTCCCGTTTGTAAGTCCGTCGGCCCTTGTGAAGGTCCGACGAGTCATCGAAGGAGTGTCGACTCCCGTCATTGTAGATGCATCGGTCCGTGTAAGGGCCTGATGTGTCGTCGGTGACAGGCCCACGTCGATACGTCGGGGCTGAGCGTCGATTGCTAGTCGAAGAGTTAGAACTCCGATTTTTCAAACTGAACTTGTATTCCGATTATGGAATTACAAAATTCACTGGTAGTACAGCTTCAAGTTGTCGGCGTTCCAAGTTCGGGGAATGGGTTTTCCCTCAAGGGTCTCCAGCCGATAGGCTCTTGGCCCGAAGGTGTCAGCAACCTTGTAGGGTCCTTCCCAGTTGGGAGCCAGCTTCCCTTGGTCCAAGGGCTTCGACACTTCTGCCTTCCGCAAGACTAGGTCGTCAGGCCTGAAGAGCTTTGGTCTGACCTTGGCGTTGTAGTACCGGGCGACCCTCTATCGGTATGAAGCCATTCGGATTTGAGCCTCATCTCGCAGTTCGGGGAGAAGGTCCAGGTCGGCCCTCCGACCCTCGGAGTTGTCCGGCTCCTGGTACTGTTCGACCCTTGAAGATGGCAGGCCGATCTCGAGCGGGATCATAGCTTCTGTCCCGTAGGCCAAACTGAACGGCGACTCCCCGGTCGGGACGCGGGGGTCGTTCGGTAAGCCCACAGAACGGAGCCCAGCTCGTCGATCCAGAGACCTTTGGCTTCGTTCAGTCAGGTCTTGAGTCCATGGAGCAAGGTTCGTTTAGTCACCTCAACCTCACCGTTGGACTGTGGGTGCCCGACTGAAGTTAGTCGATGACGGATGTGGAACCTGACGCAGAAGTCTTTGAAGTCTTGGTTGTCGAATTGCCGTCCGTTGTCGGTGATGATGGTGTGCGGCAATCCGAACCTGAAGATGATGGACTTTTGGATGAAGTCCTCCATCTTCCGCTCGGTGATCTGCGCCAAGGGTTCGGCCTCGACCCACTTCATGAAGTAGTCGATGGCGACAATGATAAACTTCCTCTGGCCCGACGCCGGTGGGAATGGGCCGAGAATATCGACTCCCCACTGAGCGAAGGGCCACGGAGCGATAATGGGAGCGATTTGGCTGGTCGGTTGGTGCTGAATATTGGCATACTTTTGGCATGGCTCGCACCTCCGGACCAACTCTGCCGCATCCCTCTTCATGGTCGGCCAGTAGTAGCCTTGTCGCAAGACCTTGAAGGCTAAGGACTTGCCCCCCAAGTGGTTCCCACAAATTTCTTCGTGAATCTCTCGGAGAGCGTAGTCGGCGTCGGTCGGCCCCAAGCACCTGAGCAGAGGGAGGGAGAACGACCTCTTGTAGAGTCGGCCGTCCATGATCACATACTGCGACGCTGCCCATCGGAGTCGCTTGGCTTCCGCGGGATCTTCGGGACTGGTCCCGTCGGTCAGGTACTGGACGATCGGGTCCATCCAACTTGGTTCGGACGTTAGCGGCTGCACTTCTTCGACCCGATCGATGCTCGGCTGCTGGAGATTTTCGACGAACGTCTGACCCAAAGAGTCGTAGGCCGACGTCGCCAATCTGGAGAGTGCGTCGGCACGGGCGTTCTCCGACCTGGGGATGTGGGAGATCTCGAAATACTCGAGGTGCGCCACGAGGTCCTTCACTTTCTGAAGGTACTTGACCATGGTCGGATCTCGCACCTCGAAGTCGCCCTTGACCTGCCCCACGATCAGCTGAGAGTCGGAGAATGCCCGGAGGCCGTCGATGCCCAGCTCCTTCGCCATCCTCAAGCCCGTGAGGAGTTCCTCGTATTCGGCTTGATTGTTGGAGGCCTTGAAATCGAACCGGAGGGCGTATTCGGTGACTACCCCATCCGAATTCGTAAGCAGGAGTCCGGCCCCGCTTCCCTGAGCGTTGGAGGCTCCGTCGATGTGGAGTACCCAGGTGGAGATCGGGTCTGGCTCAGAGACCGAATCTCATCCCGGCCTTCAGCTCCCGACCCTTGGTCGGTCGTCGGGCATTCGGCGATGAAGTCGGCCAAGACCTGGGCCTTCAAGGCAGGCCTTGGTCGGTACTGAATGTCGAACTCGCTAAGCTTCATCGCCCACTTAGCGAGTCATCCGGATGTGTCGGGTCGGCGCAGTATGGCCCTCAGGGGCTGGTTGGTGAGTACCACGATGGCGTGGGCCTGAAGTATGGTCGAAGCCGTTGCGCGGAGACGGTCAGGGCGAAAATCATCTTTTCAGTCTCCGAGTATCTGGCTTCGGCACCGTGGAGCACTTTGCTGGTGTAGTAGATGGACTGATGAGTTCGGCACTCGTTTTCCCGAACAAGCACCGAACTGATCGCCTCGGAAGATGTGGCCAAGTAGAGATACAAGGTCTCCCCGACTTGCGGCTTTACGAGCAGCGACGGGGAAGCCAAGTACCTCTTCAGGTCTTCGAAGGCCTGTTCGCACTCATCCGACCAAGAGAAGCCGTTCGCCTGACGCAGAGTCTTGAAGAATGGGAGGCACCTTTCAGCCGACCGGGAAATGAATCGGCTAAGAGCGACGATTCTTCCGTTCAGCTGTTGGACCTCCTTCTTGGTGTTCGGATGACGCAAGTCGAGGATTGCCTTTATCTTCTCAGGGTTGGCCTCGATCCCTCTCTGAGAAATGAGGAATCCGAGGAACTTCCCTGAGGTCACCCCGAAAGCACATTTGGTCGGGTTGAGCTTCATTCGGTGTCGTCGAAGGGTGCGGAAGGTCTCCTCGAGATCCTGAACATGGTCCGGGATCTGCGCGCTCTTTACCAGCATGTCGTCCACGTACACCTCCATGTTACGCCCGATCTGGTCTTTGAAGACCTTATTGACGAGTCGCTGGTAGGTGGCGCCGGCGTTCTTCAATCCGAAGGGCATCACCCGATAACAGTAGAGGCCCTTGGGAGTTACGAACGCGGTGTGCTCCTCGTCTTCAGGTACCATCCGGATCTGGTTGTACCCGACAAAGGCGTCCATGAAGCTGAGCAGTCGAAATTCGGACGTCGCATCCACCAGCTGGTCGATCTTCGGAAGTGGGAAGCTATCCTTCGGGCAGGCTCGTTGAGGTCGGTATAGTCGATGCAGATCCTCCACTTCCCGTTGGCTTTCTTGACCATGACGACATTGGCGAGCCAGTCGGGATACGTGATTTCCGAATGAAGCCTGCTTCGAGTAGCTTGTCCACTTCTTCGTCGATGGCCCTCTGCCTCTCTGGGGCGAAGGACCTTTTCTTCTGCCTCACCGGCTTCCTCGTCGGGTCGATGTTGAGTCGGTGAGTAATTGTTTCTGGAGGGATGCCCGACATATCCGCTGCCGACCAAGCAAATATGTCGGCGTTGGCCATCAGCAGCTCCGCCAGTCGGCGTCGTTCGGTGTCGGGCAATTGAGACCCGACCCAAACTTTCCTGTCGGGATTTTCTCCAATCGGATTGCCTCGAGCTGCTCGGCGGGCAAACCCCGTTCTTCCTCCTCCCTTTGGTCCAGTTGTCGATTGTCAGAGGATCCTTCGTCCGTCGCTTTGAGCGGAGATTTGGAAGCATCGTCGAGCGAGCTGTTGATCTCCGCGCATCTCCCCGACTCCATTTTTGGTCGGGAATCGAACAAGGAGATGGTACGTCGAGACGATCGCCTTGAGGGCGTTCAGTCCGGTCGTCCGAGTATGGCGTTGTAGGCCGAAGGAACTTGGCGACCGCGAAAGTGAGGGAGACCGGCTTTGCCGTGGTTCGGTGCCGACCGTCACGGCAGGGTAATTTCTCCCTCTGTCGTGACGGTGTCTCCGGCAAAGCCGATCAGGGGCACAGGGATCCTCCTAAGTCGGTCAGTTGACAGTCGCATTCGGGAGAAGGTCGAGTAAAACAAAACATTTGTCGAACTTCCATTATCAACAAAAATTCGTTTTACATCATAATTGGCTATTGTCGCCGACACAACAACAGCGTCGTCGTGGGGAGTCTGGATGTCCCGAACGTCGTCTTCTGTGAAGGTGATTACGTTGTCCGGCGCGGCTTTTTCGTCGGCTCCCCTCCTGTAGACGTCCCCGTCCCAGCCGCTTGGAGATCATGTTGATGACTCCGGCCGTCGGCTGGTTAGTCGGCGCCTCTTCAGTCGGCTGGGGGCGTCGTTCGGCAATCGGTTGGGTCGGCGGACCCTTCCGGAATTTGCCGAGATACCCCCGGCGGATGAGATTTTCGATCTCATCCTTCAACTTGGATGCACCGCTCGGTATCGTGGCCGTGGCTCCGATGGAACCGGCAGTACTTCCGATGGTCGAGGCCCTTTGCCTTCAGAGGCGGAGGCCGTCGCAGGTATTCTTCTCCCTCGATCTCCATCAGGATCTGCGCACGGGAGCGGAGAGAGGAGTGTAGGAGTCGTACCTGAGACGCACCGGCCTCGGAGTCTGTAACGGGCGATTTTTGGATCTGTCGGGGTGGAGAAGCCGACTATTGGTCGGGGCCTGTTTGGTCCGGCGGCTCCCGACTTTTTCTCCGCTTCTCATTCGGACCCCTGGGCTCGGCCAAGCGTCGGTCGGACGCTCCTTCTCCGCAGCGCATATACTTGTAGGCGCGCTCCCAATAGCTCGGCATATGTTCGGGGGAGGGTCTTGTCCAGAGATAAGTGAATCGGGACGACCTCAGGCCCCGCTTCATGGCTGAAACAGCCATGTCTTCGTTGAGGTCCCGGACCTCGAGCGTGGCCCGTTGAATCGTACCACGAAAGTCGGAGCGTCTCGTTTTCTCCCCTACTTAAGGGAGAAAAGATGTCCGACGTTCGCGCGGCTTTCGGCTGTGCTGAAATGGGCCACGAACGAGTGCTCGAGCTGCGTAAAGGGATGGATACTGCCCATCGAAGACCAGAGTACCAAGCCCTGGCAGCCTTGCGGAGCGTGGTGGGGAAGCCGATGCAAAAAAGAGCGTCGGTTGCCCCTTGAATCGTCATGAGAGCTTTGTAGCTCTCGAGGTGGTCGACTGGGTCGGTGGAGCCGTCGTATGGCTCCACGTCGGCATCTTGAACCGACTGGGAATCGGCTCGTCGAGACCAGTCGGGAGAGAGGTTGGGCGGCGGACAAGTCGACGTCGTTCGAAAGACTCTGACCGTCCGTCTGAAGTGGGTCGAGTCGGCGGTCGATTTCCTCGAAACCGTCGCTCGTAGTCGTCCGCTCGTCCGATGCTGGGAGACCCCAGGGGTGGAGCCTCCGGAAGATTCTGAAAGAGAGGCCGACGCGTCGCGGCCGCTTCTCCTTCCTTGCCCGTTCCAACGGGGAAGGGAGGGCCGCTGGGACCGGTCGGTCGTCGCGCCGTGGTCGTCCCTCCTCCTCTTCGTGGGAGCGCTGTTGGGAGCGCTCGCATGGAGGCGACAGGGATCGGCGCGGTCGTCGGCGGCTGCTCCTGGAAGGCATAGGTCGGGCCGCCGGTTGCTGCTGGAGGCTTTTGACTGCGTCGGTCAGTACGGTCATCTGCCGTACGATGGCCGCAATCTGGGCCTCCGTGGTCACTGCAGGGCGCGGAGAGCTAGGCTCCGCCGCCGGTGGGGCGGGGAGGCCTCTTCCCGAGGGAAGAGCGCCTGGCCGACCCAGTGACTCTCGATCGTTGAGCTCTTGTCTTTGTCATGCTGTCCCCCTACCTGGCGGCCAATCTGTTGCGGCCAATCGCCTCGTCGTCCGATCGCCGGGAGCGTGCACCTGCAAAAGAAAGTCCGCACTGACCGGGCAGGCCTCCGGGGGGACCCTCCGACGGTCAAGTCAGAGAGGTGACTGGGCAACAGTGAAATGCAGACAGAGAGCTCTGAGAGAGAGAGAGAGAGAGAGGGAGCGAGCCTGCGTATTGAGAGAGACGGGCGGATCCCCTTGCACTGTTGCCTTCCCCGGTTAATATAGTGGAGCTAGTATGGCGCCGTCATTAATGGCGCGGACAAGTGAGGAACTGTCAACTCACTGTGGACTGTCAGAGTCGCCGTGAAAACGTCATGTCGCCGTGTGGCCCGTCCAATCACCAGGGTTGACCCGGCTCATCGGGGACAATGCCCCTAGGTAACTGTGCCGCATGTCGTGTCAGAGCTGACAACGTCTGGCGGCTGTACGGTGGTTGGAGGAGCCGACCGACCTAAAGTCGGCAACCAGCTGGTGGTGTCGGGCCCCTCCATCGGTCGGCGAGCTTCATGTGAGTCGGCCATCAAACTCGGGTTCAGTCGGTCGGGATGGATACGCCCGACATACCCCCAGTCGGCGATGGGCCGTTGGACGGCCGGCGGTTAGCCGCTGATGGCATCCGTCAGTCGGTCGCCCGACCGACGATCGGTCGGTCTATCGGCCAGTCGGAGTCGTCCATCGGAGGCGATCGGCCGCCAGTCGGTCGGGCCCTCCGGCAGTCGGTCGGGCGGTCGGGCCCTCCGGCAGTCGGGCGGGCGGTCGGGCCCTCCGGCAGTCGGTCGGCGGGTATCCCCAACAGTAACATTTCCCTGCTGTATTAGATTACGGTGGTGAAATGCCAAAATAAACAACTATTTCAGCGTATGCGCATAGTTGCTGTCTTGCCACCTAAACAATACTAATAGCGACTATTTCTTTTAATTCGCTATCTTCATGCACCTCCATGACTTTATTTAGTCCTGCATAGCTTCTCTTCATCATCCCCAAGTTTTGTCTGGATGTCTCTCTTTTAACTATAAGCATTAAATATTACAAATCTATAAACATAGACTGACACAAGTTTGTGAGAATACAATACAAGGAAACTCCAATAGTTCGAGTGATTGACTCACATTTAACTTTCTCAATTAACACGCAATACAAATCTATAAAAATAGACTGACACAAGTTTGTGAGAATACAATACAAGGAAACCCAATAGTTCGAGTGATTGACTCACATTTAACTTTCTCAATTAACACGCAATTAGCCAATAACAAAGGAATTAATGCAATCTTATTGCCTTATTTCTCCCTGCACATTGGCCACTCCCTGCACCTTCAGGAAGATCTGAACCCGGAACAACTAACAATCTCCCGTAAAGATGCAGCCATAAACTCACAAGCAGCTTAAACCAATTTTATTCGACATCAGCATCACTAGATACAATACTTGGTCATACATGGTTACCCTGTTACAAACCATGGTCCCAGATTAAAGAACCCACTGCACCATTAGACGTAGCCCATATATCGAGTACCTAACTCTTTAGTAACCCGATCCCACCTTTTTAAAGACCCCTTAGTTCCACTCCAGTTTATGTAGGATACATCTTGCACCACCTACAATCAAACTACCAAAAACAACTGAACAAGACGTCCAAGAGCAACAAGGCTAACTAAAAACCCAAGAGCACGGTCCATGTCAAATTGCTGTTACTTGATATTGATGAAAGGATTTTTGAGGAACATATCACAAATATACTTGAATTAGATTTCTTAATGTATAGCCGATTATTTTCTTTTGATGAAGTTGTTACATTGGGGTGCTTTCTAAGACCTGTTCCATGGCTGGTTGCCAGATGGGCAGGGGATGGCGGTTAAAAGCTTCCTTCCCGTTAAGGATAAGGACTAGAACATTTGGCACCAATGAAGCACGAGCAAACAAAAATAGGGTTCTTGTCACATGGTATGTAATCAATGAGTTAGATTTTTTGGATAAAAAAATTCTATCATCGAAATGTATAATAGGATATGTTGGGTGAGTGTCTGGTCAGGACATCATCTCTCAAAATCTTTTCGGTACTACACGATACAACAGGAAGAAAGAAAAACTAAAATAAAAAATAATCAAAATACGTAGATTAGCCACAAAAAGGCTCGTCTCCATGGGGCATGCAAACTTCACTATAAAAAAAAAATTTTATAAAAGGAGATCTCATCCTCAACCCTCGTACACCCATTTCTCTCTCGTAGGAAGTTCTCTCTCACAAAAGCTCTCTCTCTAGGAAAACCCCCTGAACTCCTGAAGCAATCGCTGTCCGCTATTCAAGAGCCTCTTGCTCATTCTCCTCTCAGCGCCGCAGTTCCTCTCTCTCTCTTCATGGATTCTCCTGTTTTCGCGCGCGTCTCTTTGTTTTCGCTGAAGAAACCACGCCGCAAGACCAATAGGGCACCACCTGGGTTCTTCTCCCGTGAAAAACCAAAACCATCGTGGGTTACTGTTCCCGTGAGAATCTAAGCCACCATAAGACCTCTGCTCTACGATCTGGACCTTTTAAAGGCTTAAAGCCCTAATTAGATCTATATTAGGACTCCTAAACCAAGCCATAAAATCACAGATCAAGCCTCAAGCCATTGGATCAAGACCGAAAGCTCTCTGGGCCGTCCGATCATGATCGATCCATGAAATAGTACTGCGAAACGAATGAAATGCCCACACGGTCTACGCATTGGGCTGTGGACCACCCAGTCCACGATGGTCGGGTACAAGCCCCAGGCGCGGTGTTTGGGCCTAGGCCGCACCCGCTTTAGGCGCCTGGGCCCGGGCTGTGCCCCGCGCCTAGGCCGCGTGCCCTGTGTTGGGCAGCACCCTGTGTGCCTGGCCCGCACGCTGGCCGCCCCTGGGCCATGTCCCCCCGCCTGTGGCTACACCGCCGCTGCTCCGCTAGCGGTCCTCCATCTCGGACTGCGTGCCGATTTCAAAAGTATGTATTTTTTTCTGTCCGAGCTCCGTTTGGGATGATCTTGATCTCGTTGGATTCTATTTTTCGTCGCGAACCTCATTGTGGGCTCAATATAGATCAAATCTCGTGACATCAAATCCTAACAAAGATATAATTTTGATTGATATCATGGTTTATGGTTTAAGTATGCCATTCAGTATATAAAAGTTCGTGTAATGCACAATTTATGTCACGCATGGGAGTTGTGGGAAGAGGATAAGTTGTTGGAGCTTTCGGATCCTTCACTAGGTGGTGAACGTTTCACGTATGAGATGCCAAGATGCATTCATGTGGCGCTCAGATGTCTAAGAAAATGCTGCTGATCAACCCATAATGCCATATTTTATTGCTGAGCTCGGTGGCGAAAGTGCAGTCTTACCTAGAGTTTATCAAACATGGAAGTGGGCCAAGTTCAGGCAAAGTTCTATGGTAGCAACTTTCTCATTAGGCCTGATGTCCATGCTTAGGCTTGGACTGGCCCGAACATCGGGCTTACATAGTTGCCCAGGCCTGATCCAATCTCGAGGAGCCAACTCCAAGCCCACCCACCAGCCCGATTTCCACTTTCCCGCACTATTATGAGATTAATTAGTTTATTAACTATATAATACATTATTATTTTATTATAATATATAATTAGTTTTTTTTTCAGGCAGGTCAAGATTTTTAAATCGGAACTACTTTATTGCCCAGGCGTAGCAGAGGATTATTTTGAGGCGAAATTTTTTGTGCACTAAGAGTGGTGTAGAAAATCTGATGTGAAGTACATCATCTCATCCGATTGATTCATATAATTATTACTTTTCAATACGCATTTAATGTCTACAGGTTGAATTTTTGTTTAAAAATTTTGTATGACAAAAATACCCCAATCTTTTGAAAAAATATTGGAATTCTATATCCATATTATGACATCCTGCATCCATAATATGTACAGAATATCATAATTTTTTAAAGAATAAGGATATTTTTGTCATTCAAAATTTTCTAAGGCAAAAGCTGATTTACAAACATTAAATACGCATTAGAAAATAGTTAGACAAAAATATTTTCTCATATTTTGATATCTTAGATCACATCTTGGACTATATTACGCCACAGGATATCATAATTTTTTTCAAAAGATATGGATATTTTCGTCATATAAAATTTTTAAACAAAAAAACTGACCTATAGGTATTAAATATGCATTCGATTATAATGATTATATAGATTAATTAGATGAGATGATACATTCTATGTTAGATTTTTACACCGCCTGCGGTGCATAAAGAATTTCTTTTATTTTTAGTGCCCAAGCCTACTAAATTTTGGGCTGGGCGGGCCACTTGGACCATGATGAGCTCTGGTCTTATCTGATCCTATGCGGCCTGCTTTAGTCACTGGGAGAATTGTAACGAAAGGATCCTGGAACCTGTTCTCTGAAGTCTCCTATTGATCCCAAGTAGCTAAGAAAAAGCTGGATGACATAGTTATAGCAAATGAGCTCTAGATCAAAAAATTATGTATAGGAGTCGTTTGATTGATGGAAAGTAGAGGAGGAAAGAGACTTTTTTTAGAAGTAGATAGGGATCTCTTATTTGGTTGAAATTTTAAGAAGAGAGGGAGTGAAAAAAAAATTTTATATGAGAAATAAAAATCCATAGGAGAGATAGATTTTGGCACTTCTTATGGAATGGTAAATGATGCTACTTTGTTCTTTCCCAAAATACTCCTTTCAATCAATGGCTAAGATTTGCAAAATATTAATGGATGGTTAACATAAAATACTGAATAGTGATATAATATTCTATTAATATTATCCTAATATTTATACGAATATAATATTAATATTAAAATATAATATTTTAATATTATTTTCATATTTATACTAATATACTATTTTATTTATATTAATATAATATTATATTTAATATTATATTAATAAAATTATTATATTAAAATATTAATATTATATTAATATATATTAGTATTATATTAACATAATAAATTATTATAGTCTAATATTATATTATAATATATTAATATTATATTTATATTTATATAAATATTATATTAATATTTATATAAAGTTTAGAAATAAAAAAGATATGGTTTATATGTACTAAGGGTATAATAAGTATTTTACACAGTTCTAAAAAAATGGGTATTCAACCAAATCTATAATATGTCACTTTCTCATAGTCAACTAAATATGTCAAAATTCTATTCATAGAAAATAACTTTATATGAAGTTACTTCGTAGGAAGATACTTTCTGTGAAGAAATATTTTTCTCATGAACCAAACAAGCCTATAGAAGATCAAGAAATTCTAGGTCCTAGTTCTAAAATCAATAAAAACTCATAAATAACTAGGCCCACATTTAGGGCTGGAAAAATATGATCCGATCCGCTAATCCAATCCGTATTCGATCCGCCATAAATAGGTTTGGATTTAGGCTAAACGGTTTTGGATCATAAACGGATTGACCCATTTAACCCGTTTAATAATTGGATAAGATATGGGTTTTAGATATTTAATCCGTTTAACCCGTTTAATATTTAGGTCGGATTGAGTCAGATAATCCATTTATTATATTTAACCTATTTTTGACTCATTTAATCCGACCTGTTTAACCTGTTTAAGACCCATTTAACATGTTTAAAACCTATTTAATCTATTTCTGATCCATTTAACTCAACCTGTTTAATCCGTTTAATCTAATTTGACTTATTTAATAAACGGATTAAATAGATTGAGTCAAATTATCTGTTTAATAAATAGATCGGATTCAAGTTTAAATTTTTGATCCATTTAATAAATAGATCGAGTTTGGATTGATCACTTTCTGACCCAATCCATTTATACTCGATCCGTTTATGATCTAATTCGATTCGATTGCCACTCCTGCTCGTATTATAGCTATTTCAAGGATAGCATAATCCTCAGTCGAACTTTTCTAATGGTCAGTCTCGTGCAAGTCCTTTGAGATGGACCTCTGAAATATGAAAGAAGAATAGGAAGAATAGGGGCTTTCCGCCCTTGTTCGGTAATCTAAAATTTCCGCACGCGAGCATGGAAATCAAATTGATTTCTCTTGGCGAGATTTCTCTTCGTCGCATCTAGAGGGCCGTAACAGAGATCGCCCTGAGTACCAGTGTTTTGCTCGTGCTTTGAAGCACGGATGGCCAGGATGTGA